>NC_051178.1:94373600-94393196 GCF_013339695.2 Rhipicephalus sanguineus
AAGCAGGAAGATTATGGCAGTAAACGCGCCTTAACAAAAAGGTGTCAGTACCCCTTTAATATTGTATGTTACTGTCAGGCCTTATTTTATTCTTTTTGTGCTCACATGCTAAATAATGCCTAGCCGACACTGTATATTGAGCTACTTTATTTCTGTATTGCTAAATACTTGCGTTTCTGTTATTTCTTTTGCCTGTTTAACCGCGTTCCTCCAAAATGCATGTTACGCAGAGATATAATGAAAAAAAAAACGATCATTGCTGGATAGATAATGGGATAAAAGTTTGCAATGGGCTAACGACACATAACATTTTCCAAAGCGTCAGCATATTTGCTGCTAGACTTGGTTAATCAGAAAAATGGCGAAGAACACGAAGTGATGACCTCAGCTACAACAAAAAAAAAAAGAATTTCCCCAGGGTAATTTTGCAAGCGTGTCAGTATATTCATATATTCGCGCAATCGCTCTCCCATGAAGGCGAAATTTCAATTTTCTCGTCGAGAAACCGTTTTCGCAGGATACTGCTGAGCGGCGCTGGAAACCCTCTCCAACCATGCGTGATAAACCGTGGCGCTATGGGAAACAGTTTTTAATATTCTCGGCTTCTACTGCAGGGTTTTGAAAGCAAAGAATAACACAAAAGTTACTGGCGCCAGGGAATCAATGTGGATCTATCGAAGCAATGTCACAATTTATTGCTCCGAATATTGTTCTACGATGTTTCTGTGTTCCTTATAACCCCTACCCTTATTTCGCGGGTGAAAATGCATTTTCGTGGCTGCATACAGCCTTTCAAAGCTGGTTCTAAGTTGTAATAATATTATTGAAAATGGTAATATATTGACGCAAGAGAATTCTTGGCCCCACGATGCAGTAGTATGCAGGCGCAAGCAGTCTCCATAATGAATCCTGAATGCATGGAAGACAAAAAAAAATAAAATAATCGCAGGGCTTCACAGAGAGCCAGGGAGGATATTACTCCGAGGAAACTGCCATAATTTTGAGGCATATTTTATGATTCATATATGAGCCGCAAGAATAGAACGCATCGGTGGAGCTGGAACCGCTGTTGCCAGAGCTTTCGCGATGAAGAAATGCTGACTCACGGCAACAGAAGAGGCACAAACTTATACCGTATTACAGCCTGCTACTAAGCGTGAGTGTCCTGTCGTTGAAGTCCCCGAATATCGTTAATGGAAATGGCGGAGTGCAAACAGCTGCATTAGAATAGAATTAATACGCCCGTTTCACATAAACATTTTGTGAATATGCGAGACTATCGTGCTATGCGATACAGTCTCGGATTTCAATTTTAGAACACTGCTGTTAAGCGGGAAACAAGCGTTTGCGGTCATCGCAAAAAACGTTTGGTATTTCGTCGAGTTCACGTATCTAAAACACCCGATGCCGCTGATCTAGTTATATCCACGTGGCCCTGCTCATCAGGTGTCATTATTACACATGCAGAACGACCAGATAATACTGTTGACAATGCACAGTCACAGCTGTCGTCTGCAAGTATGGGTCGGTATTCTAGTATAACTCGTTGTTGGACTAGTTGGTGCATTGCATCTAGGAAATATATCCAGCCTAAAACAGAAGAACACAGGCAATGGTGAAGGAGACAGAGGAAAAGTAGCCGCTTTCCTGTCTCCTTCACCACTTCCTGCGTTCGTCTGCCTTTGGCTGGATATATTTTCTGGATAGGTTGGTATATAACCATCATATCACATGCATTCGATGTATGGTACATGTTAACAATTCAGTTTTCAACGGAAACCTTTGTATTTACTGACACCTACAGAAGTGGCTGTAGTTGAAATAGGAGTTGTGCACAAAACGACAATATGGAAAGGCGATGGCGCAACAACCAAACATAGAGACGTCAAAGCCACTTTTCAGTGGCCAGAGCTTCCTCTTTCTTTTTATTTGCAAACCCATTCACACATTCACAAGTTGGACACGACGGTTGATACAAAGTGCCTAATCAAAAGTGCAACTTGTCGTGCAAAAAAGAAATAAAACCGCGTCGATGGTATATTAATGGAGTTAGAAGCTGGCAATGCATTGGCGCCCGCAATTAGAAAAGGGAAGATGATTTCTATTAACTGAAACACCAGTCCTGTGGAGTGTCTGTCTGCCTCGCTCTATGTGTGTGCGTGCGTGCGTGTGTGCGTGTGTGTGTGTGATGCTTCGTGCAATGTAAAAGAGATGTTTGAGCAGCGTATCTGAGGCAGTTTTTATCCGAACCAATTTCCATCACGAACATTCACGCTGGATAAGTACTCGCGACGCATATATAATGTCGTCTACAAAGATAGTGTCTTGGATACTTCCATTTGGACATCGCATACGTGCACAAAAGGCTGCGTATGTCTTTCCGACCATTTCCGGGTTGCTTGACATGATACTAAACCTAACCTGCCAGTCTCTCCGGCATAAATATTCAGTCAGCTCAGTGCTCCTCAATGCATCAGTTTTGCTGTTACCGATAATATAAAAAGTATTTCTTTAGAAGTCCCCTTTCAGAGTAAAGTGCTCAAGTTTGAAAGCATTAGGACGTATGTGCCAGGCTTTCTCATATTTCTTATGTACGCAAGGAGGGCTTACGTATATATGAATACATTAAGCTGCTAGAATGGTTCTTCATTTCTTTGAAACACAGTTGTTTGCTCGTGACAGTCGTTCTTTATATATTTATCTTTGCAAGAAAACGCTGCATTATACGGTTTAAAGCGCCCGCCACCTATTCTTAACCAGCACTCCATCTTATGAATGTGCACTATGGGGAACAAACGAACTAGCTTCATAACGGATGCTTTTAGCAGAGCGTCGCTAACGCTTAGCCTTGTGCAGAAGTAGCGTCCCGAGAGAATGCCGGGAACTGCATAGATTTCGCGTTTTGACGAGCGCGTCTTGGGGAGACGTGGTCAGCTTGGCTGCAAAACGACGACCTTCGCGCACCTTCACGTGAAGTGGACGCGCCTTCACGCTCCGCTCAAGCGGAAGTAGAGGTGCGTTCTACGTTCCGCCGCTCGCACGATCGTTGTGGGCACGCACTCTATGGTTCCTTCTACGCGTTTTTGTATACAGTGCGGATCGAAAGAAACGCGAACATGCGGCGTCTCCACTCTCTGCCATTTCTCATTTATTTTCAAGAGGCTGTAGCATGCATGGTGATAGAAATCCGCTATAGTCATCCATGATACAATCAAGAACCAGCTAACATCTTAACATCGCCACTGAGGTGAGAGAATGATGAAAAAAGTGCGCCGTGCTGTTCGCGTTTGTTCCCATCCCCCTGTGCATAGCGTCACGCACCCTGCACTTTCTTCAGCGCAGGGCTGGCGCGGCCTACAGACCAATATCTTTCCGAATCTGTATAAGCTTTACATCGTGTACCTAGAGATATATCCCAACAAATGCCTATGGTTCGGAGATACTCCAGCACTCACACACATAACCTACCGTTGTCCCGAGCGGCGCGCTACAGTCGACACAGGACATACGCACCCAATACACACGTGGTCGTGGGAGGCGCGATTCGCTAAACGGACCCTGGGAAGGCAATTGGCATCCCTAAGTCAAGACCGCCGAGCCGCTATAGCCAGTCGAACCTTGGAAGGAGCGCCCCACCCGCAATGAACCACTTTCTTTTTTCAATAAATGTCGTCTCTCTGCGCGTTTGTGTGTAAATCGCTAGCATACGAAGGTCTGACAGGGGCGGATCGTAAAAGCTCAGCTAAATGTAGCTAATGAAACAGGAGACCTTTACTGTTTATATAGAAATGGGGTAGTCGAGGTGATACGAACGTCATCTTCTCCACAGCAAGCGAGTTAAAACAGAACAGAAGAAACGTCAAATGTTGGGCCATGTGTGACCTCAATATGGCGTCTGTAATTTCAATTGCGCCATCTCCCACTAACAATGAAACCTTGCATCTTATATAAAAAAGTCAGTTTCGCCGCAAGGGTGAAGCAATGAATGCGATAGCAAGAAACTAATGCTATACGAATTGAGGCTCGCCAATGGATACTCTCAGTTTGAACAGCGCTCCTGTTGCAAAGGTGGCCGAAGCAGCGAAGGAGACTAGCGTGCTTCAAGTGTCGAGTTGTGACACTTCATAGTTCGCTCCCAGCCTCTGTTTGTTCGCTTGGCGACGTCCCTTGAGCTCGAGTGACATTCGTACGCTCCGTAACATGAGCACGGACATCACGGTGAAAGCTCGAAAGATTCCTCTTCCCCTCACCACGTGAAAACCGCGCGGACAGCGGAAGGGCAAGGTTCTGCTTGCGCAAATATAAGAAGAAGCGAGCGAGCTCGCCGACGAGTTTTAAATCCGCCCGTCGCGCTCCTAGCGCCATCTCGCTGGTAATGAAGAAACGTTTATAAGCACCTGCCGTCTCTGAATCGGTTCAGCGGTAAAGGGTGTGTATATAACGCTCGCCATTAGCTACGTGGAAGATCTGCGTTTCGTGGCGTAGTGGTCAGCGCCACTCGCTGCAGAATGAGAGGTCGCTGGTTTGAGTCCGCGCTTCGGAAGCATTTTTCTGAATAAATTTTCTTTTGGGCTGTTACATACAGGTTGTCCCACATAACTTGAGCCAAGACTTTGAAAATGAAAGGCACTTCAGAGGCAAATTGAACCAAACGTATACTAGTCGCACTAGCCTATAGGTACTCAGGCTATTTTTTATTTTCCCCTAAACTAATTAGTTAATGAATTTTAATAGCTTAACTTTTTATTGATTGGCTGAAAACCCAAAATATGAACACTGAGCTGTAGAGCACGTTTAGAAACCACGGACTCAATTGTTTCCTGTACGATACGACTCGCTGTGCTTTTTTTCCCGCGTTGTAAAGAAAGCCCGCGAAATGTGAAAAGAGGCCACGTGACGGACCGCGAGCGCACTGCTATAGTGCTGCTTTCAAACGTCCAACCGGTGAACGAGGTCGCCCGCTGCTTCCACGGGGAAGCGACGGGGTGCTTCGAAAGTGGCCCATGTTTGGGCGCCCGTCTTTCGTTCAATGACGGTGCGAATGCACGCTGCTGGCCAAGCGCTGCCGGGATAAGCGGCCAAGACGGATAAATAAAACAAGAAAATAGCTTTATTGTCTCTTTTGAACTTGAGATGCGTGAAAGGAGGCGACGACGTGAATCTAGTCACGGGTGGCGGTGGGTAGGCGAACGTCATGAGGAGACTTTGTTTTTTCAGAGATTGGTGCTCGCAAAATCAAGCCGCGATTACAAAACATGTTCAAAGAGGTCGCCATCTGCTCCAATACAACTTTGGCATCTCTTTATCAGACTTTCCGTGACATTCTCGACCATGATTTCGGGAATGGAGATGCAAACTCGTCTTTTTTAGATTACCTTATGTTGTGGTTGGTGCCTGGTATACCTGACTCTTGACGTACCCCCAAAGAAAAAAAATCAAGGGGGTTTAAATCTGGAGACCGTGCTGGCCGAGCAATCGGCCCGTGCCGCTCTATCCACTGCTGTGGGAAAACTTCATCCAGCCAATTGCACGCTTTGCTACTTCCGTGCGCAGGAGCTCCATGATGCTGATACCAGATATCTTTAATACTAGCCAGTGGAACTTCGAACAGAAAATTTTGAAGTGGCCCATCCAAGATATCGTTGACATATCGTTGGCTTGTAGGTGCGCTGCCGAAGAAGACTGGTCCGATTATAGTACCACTGTAAATGCTACACCACACATTGAAGAGCACTGATATTGGTGACGCGCCTGCCAAACCCAGTGAGGGTTCTTGTCACTCTAATAGTGAGCGTTGTGAATGTGCACTTGAGCATGGCGCGAGAAGTTAGCTTCGTCGGTCCAAAGTACCTTGTTAACGAAGCCTGGGTCTTCTTCTGTCTTTATTAGGATCCACTTTGCAAAGTCTGTGCGATTCTGGAAGTCGCGAGGCTTTTATGCTTGGTGCAGCTGCACGTGGTAGTTATGAAATTCTCTCTTCTGTAGTATTCTTCACACCGAAGGTTTCGAGACACCAGCTCCAGCACCCACACTAGGGACACTTGCCTGGGGGTCTGCAGAAAACTTGGACAGGATATCCCTCTCCACGTCCTCGCACAAAAGTTAAGATTTGTGTCGTTTCGTGGTAAATGTCCCGTTCTCTTTCAGCCTTTCATATGTACGCACAATGGTCATTGAGCTTGGCCGCGTACCTGGATGGTAGCGTTGAAAGAGCTTAACTGCCTGCCTTCTGTGTCCGCGTGATGCACCTAGGGCCACCACCATATCCTGCTCGTTGCTCATTCGAGTACGGCATGTCAGCTGCTTACACAGGTTAAAACAGTGTAACGTTGCTGTGCAGAACACGAACGGTTACGCGTGTCTGAGGAGCACCTGAACAAAGACAACTCGTCAGGAATGGTCCGCACGACGCAGACGCTTTGTGGGGTCTCTTTTTGTTCAAACTGCGAAATTGCAGCAGCCGTCGAGGCCTTTCATCGTTCTTTCGCGTTTCGCCCTTTCTGCATGAATCAGAATCAAACTTCTGTTTTTTTTTATTTGCAGTCGTGACCGCTTTATCACCGCGGCAGCGCTCGGCCAGCAGCGTGCATTTGCACCGTCATTGAACGAAAGACGGGCGCCCAAACATTGGCCACTTTCGAAGCACCCTGTCGCTTCCCCGTGGCAGCCGCGGGCGACCTCGCTCACCGGTTGCACGCTTGAGAGCAGCACTATAGCAGTGCGCTCGCGGTCCGTCACGTGGCCTTTTTTCAAACTTCGCGGGCTTTCTTTACAACGCGGAAAAATAACACCGCGAGACGTATCGTACAGGAAACACTTCAGTCCGTGGTTTCTAAAAGTGCCCTACAGCTCAGTGTTCATATTTTGGCGTTTCAGCCAATAATTAAAAAGTTAAGTAATTAAAAATAATGAACTAATTAGCTTAGGGGAAACAAAACTAGCCTGAGCATCTATAGGCTAGTGCGAGTAGTACACGGTTGGTTCAATTTGCCTCTGAAGTGCCTTTCATTTTCAAAGTCTTGGCTCAGTTTATGTGGGACAACCTGTATATATTGTTAAGGTGTTTAATAGACAGCACTCAACGACAATGAGTAATGGCGACAGTCACGGCAAGGCGCGAACTCCCTGCGCGAGCGGCGTTCTTTCTTCAAGCAACCAAAGAGGATGACCCACTAGAAGGCGCTGGAGAGGGTAACCCATTACCATGTCCCAAGGCTTCTCTACAATTACCCCGGGTACGAAAAGGGAGCCGTCCGGCGACCTAACAGCTCGTCACTATGCGTGGGTCATAGTAAGCCTTGAGGCGCTCCACGTTGACAATGTCGCGCCCTCGACGGCGCATGTCCGAAGCTGGTTCGATGGGTTCGATCAAGTAGTTGACCGGGGATGTGCGCTCGACGACCCGGTATGGGCCTTCGTATTTCGGCAGCAGTTTTGAAGAAAGGCCACTTGCAGTGGTAGGGACCGAGAGCCATACGAGCGCTCCAGGAAGGAACGTGGGTTCAGAAGTGGTGGTGCCATCGCGAATGCTCTTCTGCAGCTCTTGTTCCTGCGTCGTAAATGTCTTGGCAAGCTCGCGACACTCTTCAGCGAGCCTGGCTGTGTCAGAAATAGGCGCGCACTCAGATGAATCCGGCTTGTATGGAAGTATCGTGTCGATGGTGTGCGACGGGTGCCTTCCGTACAGTAAGAAGAACGGTGAAAAACCAGTAGTGCTCTGAGGGGCGGTGTTATAGGCGTAGGTGACGAAGGGCAGAATGGCATCCCAATTGGTGTGGTCGGCGGCGACGTACATTGACAGCATGTCGCCGAGCGTGCGGTTAAAGCGTTCGGTTAGGCCATTCGTCTGCGGGTGGTAAGCAGTAGTTTTGCGGTGAACAGCATGGCACTCTTTCAGAATGGCTTCCACGACTTCCGATAAGAAGACACGGCCTCGGTCGCTGAGAAGCTCTTGGGGTGGATCGTGTCGCAGTATGAATCGGTGTAGTAGGAAGGAGGCAACATCGCGCGCTGTAGCCGCTGGGAGGGCGGCGGTTTCGGCGTATCGCGTTAGATGGTCAACAGCGACGATGGCCCAGCGGTTACCATCCGAACTCAGAGGAAGTGGTCCATACAAATCGATGCCCACGCGCCCGAACGGATGGTTAGGGCAAGGTAATGGTTGTAGACCTGCTGGCGACACGTGCGTTGCAGGTTTTCGGCGTTGGCAATCGAGGCAGGAGCGAACGAACTTCTGCACTTAGCGGTACATCCCACGCCAGAAGTATCGTTGTCGAATGCGGTGGTAAGTTTTGGATACCACAGAGTGCGCGCATTGCGGGTCGGAGTGGAAGGCCTCGCATATATCAGAACGCAGACTGCTGGGTATCACTAGTAGCCACTGGCGGCCGTCGGCGTTGTAATTGCGTCGGTGCAGGAGGTCGTCACGAACGGCGAAATGGTGGGCTTGACGACGTAACGCGCGAGTGGATGGTGTTGCCGTCGGATCAGTGAGCAAGTCGATCAGCGAGGTGATCCATTTATCCTTGCGCTGTTCGGTAGCGATGGTGTGAACGCTGATTGAAGCAACAGCTATGTGAGATACTGAGCAGGGGGCATTGTCGTCAGGCAAGGGAGAGCGCGAGAGGGCGTCGGCGTCAGCATGCTGGCGTCCGTTGCGGTACAGCACGCGGATGTCGTAGTCCTGCAGGCGAAGTGCCCAGCGGGCGAGACGGCCTGAGGGATCCTTCAATGACGACAGCCAGCATAGTGCATGATGGTCGGTGACGACATCAAATGGGCGACCATACAAATAAGGTCGAAACTTTGTAAGGGCCCATATGATCGCCAGGCACTCCTTTTCCGTGACTGAGTAATTGGTCTCGGCTCTGGTAAGTGTACGGCTTGCGTATGCCACGACATATTCGGGGAACCCTGGTTTGCGTTGCGCAAGGACGGCGCCGAGGCCTACACCGCTGGCGTCCGTGTGTACCTCCGTAGGGGCCTTAGGGTCGTAGTGACGTAGTATGGGAGGAGACGTCAACAAACGACGGAGCTTTGCGAACGCGTCGTCACACTCGGACGACCACGAATTTAGGGGTCCGTTACTTCCAAGGAGCTTCGTCAGCGGCGATATGATGGTGGCAAAGTTTCGTATGAAGCGTCGAAAGTATGAACACAGTCCGACGAAACTGCGCAGTTCTTTGACGGACGTAGGTTTGGGAAATTCGGCCACGGCCCGAAGCTTGGCCGGATCGGGAAGGATTCCGTCTTTGGACACGACGTAGCCGAGGATTGTCAGCTGCCGTGCCGCAAATCGGCACTTCTTCAGATTCAGTTGGAGGCCGGCGTTGCTCAAACGTGTCAAAACATGCCGCAGACGTTGGAGATGCGTGGAGAAGTCCGGAGCGAAGACGACGACGTCGTCCAGGTAACACAGGCACGTGTGCCATTTCAAGTTACGCAGAACGGTGTCCATCATGCGCTCGAAGGTCGCGGGCGCATTACACAGACCGAACGGCATGACGTTGAACTTGTGCAAGCCGTCGGGCGTGACAAAGGCTGTCTTTGGTCGAGCGTCATCAGCCATGGGTACTTGCCAGTACCCCGAGCGCAAATCGAGAGATGAAAAGAATTCTGCTCCTTGGAGGCTGTCAATCGCGTCGTCGATTCGCGGCAGTGGATAAACATCCTTGCGGGTGACCTTGTTGAGCCGTCGGTAGTCCACACAGAACCGCACAGAACCGTCCTTCTTCGTAACGAGAACAACAGGAGACGCCCATGGGCTGTCGGAGGGCCGAATTACATCGCGTCGAAGCATATCGTCCACTTGCTCGTTAATTACCCGGCGTTCTGTGGGAGACACGCGATATCGACGTTGCCGCAGCGGTGGTTGGGCGCCAGTGTCGATGCGATGCGTAACAGCGGACGTGCGGCGGAGGGAAGTTTGCCCGACATCGAAAGAATGACGAAATTCATCCAACAAGCACAGAAGCTGCGAACGCTGGACCGACGTAAGGTTGTCAGCAATGGCGGGACCAAATACATCAGTAGGTGACGAATCAGACGTGGAAACAGCACTGATGGTGCGGGAACTGGTACAGTGCGAGTCATCGGGTGCGTCCAGAACTTGTGCGTCTTCAACGGGTTCCACTTTGCCGAGACATTCCCCTCGAACCAACGTAACAATGCACGGGGATGGGTTGGTAACAAAAATAGTGGTGCTGCCCTGAGTGACTCGCACGGTCGCAAAAGGTACCAGCAACCCTTTTCTAGTGCAGACGCGGGCAGATGGCGAAAGGAGTGCAGTGGTGTCGGAGAGACCGGCGCAGTAGACTGCCACAGCCGTTGACGAGTTTGGAGGCACTTTCGTATCGTCTTGGACGAGGATCTTGCTCATTGCCGATGGACTGTCTGTCGGCGTCAAATGTGACAATGGTGAGAGTTCGATTTCGGCTGGTGCGCAACGAATTACGGCGTCGTGGCGGGAGAGGAAATCCCATTTCAAGATGACGTCGTGAGAGCATGCCGCAATTATGATGAACTCGACGTCATACAGAACGTCCTGAATGACGACACGAGCAGTGCATACTGCTGTGGGATGAATACTCTGGGAGCTCGCGGTACGAAGGGACATCCCAGAAAGTGGCGTCATCACTTTTCGAAGTAAGCGGCAAAGTTTTGCGTCCATAACGGATACAGCGGCTCCAGTATCGATAAGGGCCGATGCGCGAACACCGTCCACAAGCACGTCGATTACATTCGATGGACTTCGCTGAGGGCTTTCACAGTTCGATAGCGTCGCAGCCCTTGCCTCCTGGACTGCGACGACTAGTTTTCCTGCTCTCGTGCGACCGAACGAGGCCGCATGGGTGACAGTGACCGACGTCGGGGAGACGGAGAGCGGCGAGTAGCTGGAGGTGGGCGTGACGTCGGCGACATAGGTGGAGGTGGGTCGTAGAATGCACGGCTTGACTGGCTGGTGACAGGTGACGCGACTCGAGGCGGCTGCACGCGTTGACAATAACGTGCCACGTGACCGGCGTAACCGCAAGCAAAGCAGATGGGCCGGTTGTCGGAGGTGCGCCATCGGTTCGCCGGGGTAGGTCCCGCCCATGTCGCAGTACGTGATTGACGAGTCGGCTGCTGAAATGACTGCATAGTGGGCTGCAGTCGGGGCCGAGGGATGGCGTCAGCATATGTAGCCGGCACACCCGCCTCAAAGAACGGAGGTCTAGCGGCGGCTTCGGCGTAACTCATTGGGGCAGACGCAGGAATTACTTGGGGCGTCCTGGCGACAACTTGAGCGTAACTCTGAGGCGCAGGAGCCGGAGGTTGCGGGTGGTACTCAGGCATGACCTCCGCAATTTCCTGCTCAATCGCTCGGCGGAGAGAAGGAAGAAGGGTGGTCGACGACTGTTGAACGTGCGGCGGGTGGGCAAAGGCGAGGAGGGAGATCTGGCGTGCAATTTCCTCGCGCACGAATGACTTGACTTCTGCCAGCAACGCGGCCTGGTCAGATATTGCCGCCAAGCCAGCAAGCTCTGCGTCGCGTGATGGGGAGCGACGGGTCATCGAACGCTGCCGGCGGAGCTCCTCGTAGCTCTGGCACAGCGTTATGACCTCGGCCACTGTGCCAGGGTTTTTGGCGAGCAGCATAGTGAAGGCATCGTCGTCAATGCCTTTCATTACGTTCCGGATCTTGTCAGACTCAGACATGGTTCCGTTGGCCTTCTTACACAAGTCGAGGACGTCTTCGATATAACTTGTGAACGATTCACCGGCCTGCTGAGATCGCTCACGTAAGCGCTGTTCGGCTTGCAGCTTACGAACTGCTGGGCGGCCAAAAACGCTGAAGACGGCGGTCTTGAAATCGGCCCAAGTCGCAAAATCGGACGCGTGGTTGTTGTACCACAAGCTTGCTACGCCCGCGAGGTAGAATACCAAGTTGCTTAACTTGCCTTCTTCGTCCCATTTGTTGGGGATGCTGACGCGCTCGTAAATTGCGGGCCAGTCCTCCACGTCGGTGCTATCGGCGCCAGTGAAGATAGGTGGGTCGCGTATACGGGGGACACCAGGACATGTGCTCGTTGCGAGAGGAGGCGTTTGCTGGGCGGCGTCTTGAGGCATGGTAGATGGCAAGGTACGGGATCGGAGCTCCAGGGGCATTGAATGGGAGCAGAGCACTCTCCACCAAACTGTTAAGGTGTTTAATAGACAGCACTCAACGACAATGAGTAATGGCGACAGTCACGGCAAGGCACGAACTCCCTGCGCGAGCGGCGTTCTTTCTTCAAGCAACCAAAGAGGATGACCCACTAGAAGGCGCTGGAGAGGGTAACCCATTACCATGTCCCAAGGCTTCTCTACAATATATATACTTATACATATACGGTACATGACGGCGGCGACGGCGACGGTAAAATCCAGCCGAGACTGCCCATATAATTGCTATCGCTATAAAATATTAGATAACATGGTACATTCATAATGGTACAGAGCACGAACACGAGACACAGGACAGGCGAGAGCCGGGTTTTTCTTTCTGTTTTGCTTGGTTCTTTGCGTCTGTATATATACGTGTACACCTTTCCAATAAATTTTAGTTGGAAGAAAGCGGCGTCCTGGCTCTGTCGTCTGTCCCCTCCCTCTCGTTCGCTCCCATTACCATTATGAACGACTGGTTCCAACTTGCAACCTTAAAGGGGGTACAACTATGGGCATTCCAGCTGTTGCTTGTTTATTGTGATATTGTCATGAATTCGTGTGGTTTCAGGTGATGAACTCAAGACAAGACACGGAAAGCAGCCACCACTAATTAATGACTACCAGTTTTAGCTACTTTCGGCATTGTATTCGTTTCCTTTTGTTTAACGCGCTTCCCACCATGCGTCTGAGGCACGCTGCTATGACTGGCAGTCGGTGGCGACGCGCTGACCATGAGACTGGACGGGCGATGCGTTCTCACACTGCTAGAGCACCTGCATCCTTCCTAGAAAGGGAATCCCCGGGACGGCAAGCGATCGACCATGGCAAGAATCTCGACCTAATAGAGGGATGGCCAAGTTGGAGACGTTTCCACAATGGGCCACCTGGACTTGGATTGGTGTGCTGCCAAGACGACCTGACCTGTATGTTTTGACAGGAGTCGCCGCAGACCCTTTTCTGCCTTCGGGGAAGAGTCCGAGGAACAAGCCTGAGGAACCAGTTGCCCTGTTTCCCCCACAAGCGTGCCGTCGACCGCCGGACCCTTCCTGTTTAAAGAGTGCAGCGACAGTTAAATGGACGGTGTGCATGGTGGGTGGGGTCGTGTGTGTGATTGGTGGTCATCAAGAAGAAGGAGCCAGCCTGAGGGGTTAAAACGACGGTGCTGAGTGAGAAATGGGGCTCTGAGCCCTAGGTAACAGGCTCATCAAATTCGCTCGTCGCTGAACTCTGACCTTGTCAAGATGTAATTGAGTGTACAAAAAGTGCCAGTAAACTTGTTATTGTTTTCCCAACTTGCTAGCATCAGTTCCTCTACCCGGAGACTCGACTACGCTAAACGGAGTCCGGGTACGACGCTGCCCTATCGTAGCAACAACCTGAGTGCCGAGGAGGGACGATCCAATACACGGTCGCAACAACTGGTTGCAGCGGTGGGACGGATCCAAATACCCGGTCGCAACAACGCCATTCATTCTAGAACCCTCTGGTATCTCTCGCTACTGCACCAATTGTTTTGCTTCATTATGCATGCCCATCAACGAAGAACTACTCTCTGTCTCTCTTGTTGCCTGGATGGGTCGCGTTCGCTTCCTCTATGCACTGTTCTGCCACACCCGTATCCAGTTCGCTAGCCGTTGCCTTGCTGCAACTTTCCCTTCCGCTTCCCCCTTCGCCCATTACTCTCATTTACACAACACGCGCGCTGAGTACCCCTTTGCTCAAATGAAGTACAACAGTGAAAATCGGGCACACTCACTGCACTTCATAAAATCTCAGTGGACAATTCTTTTGTCCGCTCTAATGCACTTTGTGACTTGAGGCAATCGCAATGTGCGTTCTAGTGCCAGCTTTTTTCTAGCGCAGGCTTCGTGCGCTTCGGCGCGTTTTGCCTTCGCGTCGAGCACGTTTTGACTGGAGTTTTGCATTATGCACCTTCCTCGCGTGCTCCCACTCTTTTCGAACGCACGCTCTCTCATCGTCAATGAAACCTGCTCTTCATTCAGCTCTTGGTGCTGAATGAGCATTGATTTCTTGTCGCAGTCCATATCCGCAACACCCAAGAATCAGTGACTGGGGAGGATTGACTCCTGGCAGGCTGGCCCCTTATTATAGACTTGAGGGGTGTCTTCTTGTGGCTCTTATACATGAGAATTAATTATTAGTTTTCTTATTCACTAGGCCATTCGTACGCAATCGCTATATTGACGGCCGAGCGTGGCAGCATACAGAAGGTCGTCGACACAAGGCAGACAACGCTCGCTGCCCACCGGATGTTCAGTGACATAGACTGAACATATCCAATAAGATCGGTCGCCGGTGCTACGTACCATGGAACAATGCTACGAGGTGTGGACGTGGGAAGTTGAAAACACGTTCGGCTGAGGCGCTGCGATCTGTAGAGATTTACATATTTAAAGTCTTGTAATAAGTTAGGCGTTGACGCAGAAGGTTTAATCGGTCTGCAAATGATTCTCAGGATCTATTTTACCGGCTTAATGCTGTTTACACAAAATCGTAAAACTACAAATCGACGGATTGCGTCCTATCGTTTATTTGTTGAAAAGACCCTAGGCTTGCAAAGCGTTTTATTGGTCCCACAATGTACCAGGTTTAGTTTGATTTATTGCTCGCGCCTTCTGGCTGCGTTAGGTAGCAGCACTGTGCGGTTACTCATTGCACACTTTCGTGCAGTTTGTGACAACGTATGCAGACAAGTTTTCTACAAGAAAATCGAATGAAAATTCTTTCAGCGCCTGTGGTTTGTAGTTCTGTGTGTCCGTTTTGTCTTTTAGCGCTACTTGATGATTATTAAGAACAAATCCTTCTGCTTTCATACGATCAGGTAAGACTCGCATCATTCTTTTTTGTAACTGTAACGGGACACTACATAAACCCTTCCTCTACCAGCAGGCCACTGAGTCTGCGAGTAACTCGTTGTATCCGGAATACGTTGTAAAGGCGAGCATTGTCTCATACTGCCTATCACGTGCAGCTAGAAAGATGCAATGAATATATGTTTTAAGGTTGCGCTTTAAGGTTGCATTGTGGTTGGCTTTTCCATAACCTAGGCCTATGAAAAACTAGGTAATGGTTCAGGACTATGCCGTTGTGCGTGCCGCAATGCTTTCAGCGCTATCCATCAGGCGGTTCAAACTACCATTCGCGTCATACGACACAATGAATAGGTAGTATCGAAGGTGATTATAGAACATTACCTGTCAGACGTTACGCAATTTTTCATGGAGGATAAATAATGTGACTTAGCGAGCGCTCTGTACCGCAGCGCATTGCTCCATTTTACATCACGTGTAATGCTGAGCGAACGGAACGCGGTAAGGCCGCAGCATGATGGCAAGCGTTTTTTTTTGCGCAATTTGTGGTTTCTGATTGTTAGGTAGGGGGTGAAAGGTAGTTAATGTGCATGACAATGTACCTCGCTATCGCGGCCTCCGCTCGGTGTCCCCAATGCCTACCGGAGAGCTTAGTGTTCCAGTTCTCATTTCAGTCACTAAGCATTGGTAATTAATGAGTATAGTTATGTAAGTTCGTGCGTGTGTACTAATGGTGTTTTAGTCTAGCCCTGATATCGCTACCTAGAATACTGCTCTTTCTTGAAGCGCCGCCAGCAACGTTTTCATTTCAACCGGAACTAGATGCGGCGTGTGTCGGACGTAATAAATTTGGCCACTTGCAAGTATGACGTTCACTGGTATGCGCATCCCTACCACAGGTACCTAAGCCAGGACACGTGCTGTCATGAGGAAGAAGTCATCCTCGCCTAGCAGCGCTGGTTTGCTGGCAAGGGTGACTCGCCTTTCCACTCTCTTTCATTTTTCACTTCGCTACCTCCTACCCTACCCGACGCTTCACTGCTTTGCCGGGTGGGTTCTATAAATAAGCATTGTTCTTAACCCAAATGCACTATTCTCTTTTAGACGTCCCGGCTGGTCCTAAAATGTGGCGCGCGCCTACTATCTTGCAAGTATTCTGTGGCGGTTTCGTAGTTGAGCGAGCCGAGATGTCACTATGTGGGCACTACTTGCCCTCCAACTCTAGGATTTCCCAATGATGCAGCTCACTTTATCTCAAAGAAGCCAGAAGCAACTTAGTGAGTTTTCTCACTTTCGTTCGCGCTTTTTGACACGCCATGAAGTTTTGCGAAGTCCAGTGCCTGCGCCCACCTAATAAGACGTTCCGGTGGTTGCCTGTGCGTGCATGACGTCATGCTCGTTAATTTTGTCAGAACGCGACTGCTGACTGCAATATATATAAATGCACTAAATCTACGTATCTTTTTATGGCCGCTTAAAGCGTGGCTATCATTATCAGTAATTCGCCTTTTGTGTGAAGTATTAACAGTGATAGTGTTTTTTTTATAACCCATCCCGAGGAGTTCTTCCAGGAGCAATGAATACGTCAATAATATCCTAATGAGTATCCGCTACCCAGCTTACCGCCTCAACGCCAAGAACGTCGTGTTCGAACCTTTCTAAAAATATTTATTGCTTTATTAAACAACATTTCCCAATCGACTATGATCAACTGGGAGCTTTAGAAGCCTCAACTTACTTCCGACCCTGTGTATAATAATAAAAATTTATCAGCCGCTACTGAAAAACACCAAGCAATGACAATCCATATTATAACGTATAGCTAAACGACAGTAGATGCTGCGCCGAGATGTTGTAGAATATTCGTTAAATGTTACTGTACTAATTAGGGCTACCAGTGGCATCCTAGATCACGGTGTTGTGACAAAAATTCTAGAGGCTGTATATCTATCATAAGTTTATCTGTGACTATGTTTCTGAGCAGCTGAATATTATTTGCAAGCCGCATAACTAAACATCCCCAGAGATGTTGGAGTAATTATTTGCTGCATTGCCGCGACTTCTCGTTTGGTAGATTTATTGCGTGGGTGTGGTGGCTTATTCGAAAACAAGCCTGTTCTTTCCGGCGAGCAATATGAGCTGTTGTGCTTCGTCTATGAAAAAACATATTACTGCAATATGAACATTAAGTCAGACATAACGTTTGATGCAACCATGGATGAGTGAATACAACTTTATTGATTGCCCGGCAAGGTTTAATGCGATCCGAGCTTAGGTCTCCCGCGGGGGATTCTCAAGGCCTCGCATCAACGCCGGCTCACGGGCTTGCTGGACTGCCTACATTTGGATGCCCAGCTCTGAGCTGCGCAGAACGGCGGACCACCTCGACGACATGGTCGCCGAAGTAGCTGCCGTGATTCTGATAACTATACTATACTCCCACAGCATGTATATGAGGGCCTCCCTGGCACGATTTGCATGTGTCGTCCTGATGCTTGTCCGAGTACATTCGTTTAAATAGAATGGGTTAGGGAAGGTGTTCGTCTGGAGCTCTCTCTGCAGGCAACGGCCTCCCTTCTGTTCAATTTGGGACTTGGTGGTGGATATATGCTTTTGTCATGTCATTAAAACTAGTCAGACTATCCCTTTCTACGCGAGGAGTATTCGCTATCGTGCAAGATGCGTTTGCCTGTTGGGCGCGGCGGGTCATGTCTCGCGCTGTGCGGTGCGCCGTCTCGTTTAGATTCGGGAGCGCGCCCCCAAGCTCGCGCTTTGGGGTCTGCCGACTTTGGTCAGAATGGCAAGTGCTTCCTTGGAATTTCAACTTTTTGCGTAGTTCTTTACTGCCATTTGCGAGTCACATAGGACGACTTCGCACTGCGAATCTGTCAGGGCCAGTGCGATGCTACTTTCTCATCTATTTCCGAGTGTTTTGTGCATACATTGCATATTATTCTGGTTTTGGAGTCTGTCTCTATGACTACGGCAGTGTATTTATGGCCGTCGGGATATTCGGCTGCGTCAACAAAGCGCGCGCTCCTCTCCCTGCCAAAATAACGGAGCAAAGCCTCCGCTGTTGCCTTTCTACTGCATCGGTTGTAGTCGGGGTGCACGTGTTTAAAGATGGCTGTCACAGTAACGGTGTCTATAATTTCGTTGGGGAGTTAAATTTGACGAAGACAACTTTTTTTTTTAATTTCTACTTGAATACATTTTATAAAATATAAAGTTTAAACACGCGTGATGAACGTTTACCGCTTTAACCTTCCGAGTACACAGCAACTGCAGTATGGTATATTCCTCTCTCTTCTGCTACGATCGTTTCAAAAAACAAGCACAAGTGTCCTTATTTTAGCCTAGGACATGAATTCGCAACTCAATATTTTAGAAGTTATAAACTGGTTAGCTGGAATCATATAATGAATGTATTTGAATTGTTGCTCATACTGGCGGTAATTTGCACGCTTCAATTTCTTCCCGCTTATGAAATCCCATGTCCATTAAGACCGGCGGATCGCACGAACCAGAAAGTCATACACTTCAAGTATTGGCCCTAGTCTGGGAATAAATTCGCAGAACTAGAATAGAGTTCTTCATGCAGTCGGGATCCAACCCAGTTATACATCGACGTACTGAGGTGCAGTTTTGTTTGAGGGTTGGGCTCTGCCACACGACCGTAAACAATAAAGGCTTTGCTTACGCCTGTTTACACCTTTGTTTACGCATCGTCAGTTCACTGAAAGGCTACCATTATAATCGCCACGGCGAGTCGAGACGTTCATTCAGCTGACTGAACGTGTAGTCAAGCTTCGAGACGGGAGCAATGCTCTTCCTGAAGAGCCTCACTCTTTCGGCACGCCCGTGTAATGCCACTCAGCACGAAAGTGGGGTAAAATAAAGGAGTGTTGGATTAATTCGGCGTTTTAATAAAAGTAATGCTGCATGTCATATATTTAAGTGTGCTAATTAGGATTGTCTAATTAGCAAACCATTTCATTATGCACAAACATGAAAAAAATTTGCTCGAAATTATCTGGTGCCATGCGTAATTTGTCGGCTCCAGCTGCCTCATTTCTGCAGTTTTCTGTGTAAAAATATTTCCTCGTTATTTGAGATGTACACGTTTTACTACATGTCTCTTTATTCTAGATTATGTATTCATGTCTTCTGTTTATACTATTTTAAAAGCGGCTTGCATCACGATAACTTAATTTTCTAGTGACCCTTTAATTTGGATGTCTAAGGCAGGGCGTCGCACTTGCGTAAATATCATTAGGTATATGATTTCAAATATGCCTTCTCCGAAACCAGGGCAGGAACGTTTGGAGAGAAAGTAGGCATCTCACAAGCGCACAGATGGGAGACGTTGCCTCAATAACCTCTAGAGGAAGACTCAGGAAAAAAAAAGCGCATAACTAAAACCGTTGTGTTCTAGCAAATTATAAATACAGGTTGGAACATCCAGCACCACACTGCAAACTTATCAGAGAAGGGTGTCAGGGTGCGCCGACCCCATATTCTATAATACAATAAATTGCCCTTACCGCTTGGTGTGAAGATGCAATTAGAATTCGCAGAC
>NC_051178.1:94393296-94450499 GCF_013339695.2 Rhipicephalus sanguineus
CCTTCATCTCGACATTCGCTCACATCCTTCCTCACCCTCACTTCCTTTCCCACCCCAGTGCCTATACTATACTCATGCATGGCTAACGATATTCTAGGAGCTGCTTGGCACATACCCGCTTTCTGTGGCACACACCCACCGAGTTTACTGAAACGACTGCCGGTACAACCTGATGCTCAAACAGCTCCGCTTTTAAAATAACACGTCTCATGCACGCTTGCGATCCCCGCCACGGTGCTCTAGTGTTTATGGCGCTCGACTGCTGACCCGAAGGTCGCGGGATCGAATCCCGGCCGCGGCGGCTGCATTTTCGATGGAGGCGAAAATGCTTGCGGCCCGTGTACTTAGATTTAGGTGCACGTTAAGGAACCCCAGGTGGTTCGAAATTTCCCGAGCCCTCCACTACGGCGTCCTTCATAATCAAATCGCGGTTTCGGAAGGTTAAACCCCAGGATATTATTATACCCGCTTGCGCGACGTAATTGCAGTGATCCCTAACGTTTCGCCCCCGAACGACCGTATCATTCGGCAACGTGTGCTGCCATTAAACGGCGACATGGCACAACGATGTGGTGGCCGTGCTGTGACAGCACGGCCATAAGCGATAACCGCTGATTTTACTTATTTGCTGATTTTGCTTTGTATGGGCAGCAAGGGAAGCATATCGTTTGTATGCAAATGGTTTGATGACCGGCCTATGGCGGAACAGTCGTACTTCAATGGCGACCCGAACTGTCGTCGCATAGGAAATCTATTCAGGCCTTATTGTAAATTTTGCTTGGCAGTTGGCTATTTTATATGGTATAGTATTCCCCCTGCCGCACCTTTCTCTTTTGTTTACGTGTTTGTTTTCATAAGCCTGTTCTTTCCTCCATCTTCTCTCTGTTCTTCCTTTCATCTTTCTTTCCCCTTCCCCCTCCCGCTAGTCTAGGGCAGCAAATCGAATGTTACGTACGATTCTGGGCAGGCTACCTCTCTCTCCCTCATTTTCACTCTGCGACTGTGCATTTCGTTCTTTTAGCGTCTCTCCTGCCCAGTGCTTTGTCTCGTACGTGTTACAAATGTTCTTTGTAAGTCCAAACCGTGCTGAGTCGTCCAAGGCGAGTGCGGCTGTTTCGAGCATGTCGTTTACACCAGACAGATGTTCGCAATTCACAAAACAGTACTTCTACACAGGATCGCTGTGCAGCTTCTGCGTCAAACGTAATCTCCCCAAGCGCTCAATCATAGAACGCCCAAAAGCAGAAGGGAGAACGTTTGGGCGTGTTGGTTATTCATCGTTCATCAGTAACCATAGCGCAACAAAGAAGACGGGACAAGGAAGGGACCTGGTCACTTCCTTGTCCCGTGTTCTTTGTTGCGCTATGGTTGCTGATGAGCCCAAAAGCAGGCGGAACCACCCGCGTCAAATCCTGCGTCTAGTTGTAAAATCTTCGTTAGTAAAAGGAATATATTTCTGTGCATGACTGAGAGCTTCCTCTGCAGGGCGTCATGTTGTGACACTACGGGTCATAGTGCCGTAGCTTTCACTGGCTCCAAAAAGCATACGTTTAGAAAACATGCGAAAATACCTCAAGTATTAAAAACACCCCTTTCTGCGAACATTTAGCGTTGTGAATACAGAAAATGGTAATTGATTGTGATCATCGTACAGGCGCACATTTCCCCAGCATCGGCGAGGTATCTAAACCAAACTTTCTCCTCCAAAAAATGCAGAGTGCCGAAAATACCAATGCACAACAGAAGCGTTCGCAACAGCGGTGTTTATGAAGGACTGTCTGCTGACTGCGCCCGTAAGCGGGCGAAGCTGTGACTGCTGTGCGCGAGCTCTGTATGGAATGTCAAATGGTTGCGGCTCGCACTCCACGAAATTACGTTGTCAGTGCTGGAAAAACAAAGGCATTTTTCAAAGCAACGCCCTTCGAGCGCGTTGTACCGAAGCCGGTATTACTATTAGAATGTTTACTTTGTTCTCGTGCGTACTCCTGGTCTCAGTTCTTTCCATACAAAGTGCATCAAACACTGGCGACAAAGCCACATTTCATGTCCTGGCAACGCCCCTGGCGGCCCATTTCTCGTTTTTGTGAGCAACTGTGCTTCGCTCAGGCGGTGCGCCGTAAATGGTGGAGCATTTCCTGTGCCTCGATGTTTGTTTCAAATGGTTTCAGGGCCAGCAAAGGAGAATTTTAGTTTGTTCTTCAGCCACTGTGGTTTTGCTCGCTGCACGTTGAATATATATCGCGCTTTTTTCCGACTCCCACGGAATTTACACACCAGCGAGAGCAAGCACATGCTCATATACATATGAAGTGCACGGCACCGCCGCAAGGACGGATACGCCCCACATAAGCGCTTATCATTCCTTTTACCCCTGTAAACAGATGTCATCTGATGGAAATTGTGTCAGCAAAGCTGTCCAGCTATAATTATGAGATCATACCGGCGTTATCTGCATTCTAGAAAAGAACTCGAAAAGAAGTTGTATTTCAACATCTTTCTCTCTCTAGACGTACATACATACATACATACATACATACATACATACATACATACATACATACATACATACATACATACATACATACATACATACATACATACATACATACATACATACATACATATACATACATACATACACATACATACGTACGTACGTACGTACATACATACATACATACATACATACATACATACAGAGAGCGAGAATGTACAAGCTGTGTTTGTAATAGGAGTTCCAGCAAAACAGTAAAACAATCAATTTGCTGCAAAACGTTTGAAAGTGATACTCATAAACAAAATTTCGTGATTCTTGGTGTCGCTTTGAATTTTCATCAAAGATAGTTGATTTGAATCGGTACCTGGAAATCAACGATCTCATATTTGGTGCAACCTATAAACGCCCTCTCTTTTTAGAATGAATATAAACGTATGTATTCCTTTGTCTTAAATGCTGCGAGAGTAGTTATCATGCATGTGAGCTTAAGGGTGAAGGTGCGGCGCCATTAAGATTAAAGAAACGAGCTCGATTACTGACCATGGAGGCAGCATTTCGATGGGACCAATAGGCGGCATTGTCAATGTATTTAAACGTCTGTTCACGTGACAGAACTGATGGCGGTGCAATTATTCCAGAGGCCACACTAAAGGCTGCCTTAGGTAACAGCTTGATTTTGAAGGTGATGCCCCTGAATATACATTTCATAACTGCGTATATGAGAGGCCAAATTTTAGTTTTTTTGTTCAGTTTGACTGAGGAAAGTTCAAACAGTAAGTGTGATTGTAAGCAATGAGAGCCAAGTCAGGAAACACATTTCTTGGTCCAAATTGCTGCGTTCCGACAAACAATGCTTGAAATGAAGACAAACATAAATTTTTCTAGTCCTGAAGCCTCGTCTTTTTTATATCGTACATCATTGTGATCTTATTTTTGTTTATTCGTTCCTGCGCGCAGCAAGAACTCAGATTTCTCTTACGCCTACATACGCCTCAATCGAAGGATATGTGGCGAAACATCATTTCCTATTTCATTTAACGAAGAAAGGAAGTGGTGTGCGACCACAGTATAACAGAAATAATTTTTAGATTGAAGCTGAATACGGTTAGAGGATTTGTCCGTTTATCTGTGCGTGCGCAGAAACCACTCTCATCCTAGTGTCTTCTAGGGAGTAGTGGAAAAACCAATGCGCATCGATGCAGCAATGAAGGGAACTCATGTGCCCTCTCTGTATTGGCAGAAATAACTATGCATCAGCACGTAGAAAAAATATAGTTTCTGGTGATGGGGTTCGAGCTCACCGGCACTCCGAAGGGGAGTATCTTAACCATTAATCTACGCACCCCCATTTTAACGCGATAGTGTTAGAGAGCTCTTTTCGCAGAAATGCCGCCGTTGGTGTCGGCGTCGCTACGTCGCTTGTGAGCGAAAAATCGTCCGTGACCAAAAAATTAAGAAAGATGCAAATAAAATACACAATAAAAATCTTCTGTCCCATTGAGGATCGAACCCGG
Organism: Rhipicephalus sanguineus; assembly: GCF_013339695.2. NCBI lineage: Eukaryota > Metazoa > Arthropoda > Arachnida > Ixodida > Ixodidae > Rhipicephalus > Rhipicephalus sanguineus. The sequence goes on from NC_051178.1 coordinate 94,397,308, forward strand.
GCTGTTTGCGTGGCAAGCAGGTGTCCTACCACAAGACCACAATGCTACTTGCAACTGCTTCGGGAAAAAACAGTACATAAATGCCATGTAGTGGAAAGCGTCTTCTCAACGCATTTTGTTCGGCAGGTGTAACGACGAAAATGAGCCTATTCGGCGATTTGTAGGCACATTGGCGAGGCCATCAAACAACGTTTTTTGCGTGACGCTATGCTTCGAAAAAAGCCGGGATAGTGCAGCCATCGATGCTAAAAACACACACGAACTTTCAAAGAGCTCGAAAAATGGACAACTATGTCCATCTAGCGGAAAACATATCAAACAAACGTCTCCTTTTATGGCCTCCGAGATGGCGGGCGCGCGGCGTCTCCGCCATCTCGGAGGCCATGCTCCTTTCTGGAGGACGCGCTGATAAAGCAAACAGCAAACATTAGATAATGGGCTGCCATCTGTGAGGCACTGTGAGAAATATGTCTCGACTCTAGCACAGGGAAGTGTTTTAGATCGAAAACCTGTACCAGTTCCTGTACCATTACTATAGATACATATCACGCGCACGTGTGTGTCTGTGTGTGTGTGTGTGTGTGTAACAGCACACATTAATAAGTATGCACTTAGTGGTTGAAGTGCGTACTGGGGGCCGGATTTCGCTATCGCGTTGAACTCTTAAAGGCGAAGCTTAAGGGTCCCCCAATTTTTTTTCTTTATTGCAGTATTTAAGAAAACATACACATACACAAGTAACACACATAACCCTCCGGAATGTATCATGCTGGTTTCATACTGATGCAATTTCAACTATTTTAAGACATTTAAAATACAAAGCTGTTCCTCCTCAGCTCCTTGATGCTGCAACACATCTCAGTGCTTCGTGCCGTTTTCAACGAAATAGTACGCAATAACCTGTAGTGCTTGGGGGAGGGGGTCAGCGTTTGGTATATTAACACGTGACCTCCATAATTCATAGAGACGCAGAAGCACAAAGAGGTAATACGGGACACAGTTTCCTTGTACAGGCACTAATCGTATGCCATAGGCGTCGATTGGAATCTGCTTCCGTGTTCTTACTTGCTACGCACCCACGCCGACAAAACGTGAATATATCATAACCATATGAATGTCTTACGTTCAAACGAATATTAAATTAATAAGAAAATGCCTAAGGGACTTCATATTTTTGGTATACCACAGGTTATATTTCCGCTGGAACAATGTATTGTAGCTACACAGTTGTGTGTAGAAGTGAAGCCGAGTTTAAGGGATCGGTTTTATTCGAATAATAATTACTATAATAAAAATCAGCAGTTGTTCCGTGCATGAATACAACCGATTAGCGATGCTCCTTAGAAATGGGACGCAAACGACTATGTACGTTTTGAAACTGTTTATTGCGCCGCGCGCCTTGTATTAATTTCTTTCTTTTCTTGCTTTCTTTTCTTGTTTGCGCCGCGCGCGGAGTTTTATTGTCTTTTAGCGCCGGCGCCGCCGCATATATGTTGCAGGGAGCTTCGACGGCGACGGCGGGGTGCGCGCCTAAGGAGCTTCGCTCCTAAAAAACGTCGAGACAGCTTCATATTTCGATGTGAGGCGGCCTATATACCGCCTGGAAAAATCACGTCTCGGCTATGCATTTGCGTATAGTAAAAGCTCTGCCAACTACCATACCAGCTTCTCTGGTAAGCCACCTTCACTGAGTGGAATGGCCGACAATTTTTTTTAAACTGCACTATTTCACGCAAATGTAATTTCACTATAACGAGTACTTCGCAAATTCAGGAAGTGCCTCCTCATCAGCTGATCATTCTGGAAAAAGAAATCGATCACACTATGTAATCCCTTTTTATTCGCTGGCTCCCCATGCTTTCCCTTAATTGAGGTCAAAGGGTAAGAAAGGGATTCAAACAGGCAAAGAATAGTCGATATGACCGGATATAAAAACAGGGACAAAATAAAGCGAGCCAACCCTCGCGATGAGCATTTAGTGCAAGCTAAGCGGCGCATAATGGCCTTCATCTGGAGGGAACTCGCTTAATTGACAGCAGCAGCCAAATGAGGCGACCCCGGCGTAATAACGACGCAGGGGGCTGTGGCCGCACGCACGTGACAACCAATGTTTGACAAGGTTTCCCACAATCCATTAGTGTTACCTCGTTAAGTGTTCTTTATGCTTCGAAAATGCATTGGGATACTCTGTTATCGTTCTATATAACTGTCTTTTTCTCTTTCTATCCGATTATATGCCATCTGAGCTTCGGAACACACGAAAGATAAAAGTAACAAAAACAGAGGCACAAAAGCGCGCCCACAGCTTTCTGTGGGCACACATTCCACTGAAACTTGTATAAATTGATAACTTAATAAACCGAACACTTACGGCGTTTCTATCCAATATATAAGACACTAAATACGTACGCGTCATGGATAATGTTGTAAGTAAAGCTTTAAAGGGATACTGAACCAACATCTGAAAATTTTGCGGAAATGGTGAAAATGAATTCTCAGTGTGCGATTAATTCGAAAAAAAGTCGTCACTTAGCGAACTTTTCAGCGGGTGGTCATATTTTCGACGTTTTAGTGAGCGTGCGCCAAGCCACTCGGCCGACGCGAGTTGAAATGCCTGACGCCACAACATCCTCGTCTGACAACCATCCGGCGGCCGCGGCCTTTCGAAGCACGTGCCGTCAAAGAATTGCACAGTATGCATTCGTGTCGTGGTCCCTATACCAGCGATGAATTCACCTTTGATGATGCAGATTGATGAGTTCAATTTGCCGCTGCTTACTGTTACGAATCTCCTGCGCCAAGCGACGAAGAGGAGCAGGAGGCCGCGGACGTGCCGGTGACGCAGTTCGGGCCAGCAACATAGTCCAACGTGCAGCGGCAGCAGTAGAAAAATTATGTTATTGAGGACGTAAGCTTGGTGGTTTCATGAGCTTCGTTGAGGCAGAGAGGTTATGGCTGAATCGAGGCGTCTTAGTCCGTCGCTTTATGTTTACCTATGCGGTGGGCGTTCGACCGCTGCGCAGTTTGTTTTCACGCGTCGAGGCATCGCATGTGTGGAATTTCTCGGCCGTTTCATAGCTCTGTGCATACGGCAGTTACTGTCACATCCACGCTACTATAAGCCATTTAGGGCTGAATTAATCGACATCGGCCGACTTCGTCCCCGTGGAGAGCACAAAATATTCGAAAGGAGACCTCATTTGCGCGCATTATCGCTAGATGGCGCTACCATCCCGTGCTTTTGCTGTTCTTTTTTCTTTTTTATTTTTTCAAACGCAGGTAAGCGAAGCGATGGAGTGTTCCGAGCTAGCAAATGAAGTCAATTTTAGGTTTGACGTGATGGCTGAGCAGCACGTATCCAAAGTCTAGACAGCTTGCCATCCCTAGGAAACGGATGCGACGATGTGTCGCGACCGACGATGCTGTTATGATAGCCTTCAGCGCAGCATTAGCTAGGCATTTTCTTCCGCCGCGACGAACGCTTTCAAACCGAATAGCGAACGCGAGAAAGCATGCGTCTTACGAAGAGATAAGTTTCCCCGACGTTTCAGTGCTACCACAATTGCAAGCGAGTAGCGCCGCCAGCAATGAACACGCACTGCGGCCCCCGCGGAGGCTGGGGCCACGCGCTTACGGTATGTCATAACGTATTGCAACTGCTACCGGCAGCCGCTAGACACAACCGAAAATCGGTTAAAAAAGGTGTTGCTCGTCCTTTTTTTCAAATCACTTTGTTGTATTTGCCATTTTTACAAGTTAAACTCTTCTTCTGCCTGAAAACACCGCCCGCAAAGTTGTTGTTCTGTATCCTTTTGAGAAGGCGGCAGTACAAAGCTATGTATACGGATAGAAACACGAACTAAATTTTGATGAATAGAGCGTGCCGTAGCATGCCCATAATGGGCATCAGGCCTAGTGGTGTTCGTGAACGAGCAAATGTAAGGTTTATTGCTGGAAACATTCTAGAGACTTAATTCTCCAGCTTGTATTTTAGGTGCATGTTAAATATACCCGCTGTCCAAAGTGATGCCTGAGTCTTTCACTACAGCGTGCCATAATCATGTGGTGATTTTGTCGCTTTATATCTCTCCCATCCCTTCCCCCAGTGTAGGGTAGCATACCGGTCCTTCTAGACTGGTTAACATCCCTGCCTTTCCTTTGTCTCCTTCTCCTTCCTTCCTTGTCGCGGAAAACTGGATGATCACATTACAATACACACTTCTAGGGGGCAACACTTCGTAGAAATATTTACAGTGACTTGCAAGCGGCAACAACACCACATTCGAAGTTTCACCCGGACATGTCCAATTAAAAAAATTCAAACATTTCTTGTTTGCTGTGTCGAGATAGCTAGCCGCAGATAACGCTATAAATAAGTTCATTGGGGCTTCATGGCAAGTTCATCGCGAGCAATAACTGACGAGCTGACCACTCTGAGTGAAAATGCACGCGAACGATAGCAAGAGGGCCCAATATTATGCTCGTTGGTGTTGCATTCTGAAGTGGAAAACAGTGTGATAGAAAAGGACTGAGATGCACTTCTTTGTATGTCTCAGTTATTGGCTGTCACACTGTGTTTTCCTGCGACACATGAAAGAAGCTAGGGTTTCCGTATGAAGAGAGTACCGCTACGTGTTGTCCTCCTCAGAAAATCCCTATGATATTTAGAATTTTACTTGATGGTCTATCAGCAGAAAATGCGCCCTTCGTTCTCTCTCCAGGCATGTTGGCAAAGAACAAGAAAGAGAAATATATGGTTGGTGCCTGTTTCATAAATACCAGTCATAACACGAATAGGTAACGTGTCTTCATCAAAGCAGCTGCATGTTTCTTCAACGATAGTAAACGCAAGTGCATTTCCTGACGTTGGGACTTAGGTTCGTGCGTATGGTGTGGCTTCATATATTTTATCGCATGTGGTGAACCGAAATTCGTTTCTGGTACATTTTTTCCTTCGTAGAAGTTGCAGCCTTGCTGTTTGAAGTGACTGGCTACTGTTTTTGGTAGATTGCGCTTTGTACCTGCGTTGTGGCCTTTGAGTGTTATATGAATCCATTGTGAAGTCACACCTAAGTATTGTTAAAGAGGCCCACTCCGGACAGTACACTAGAGTGATAAACGCTGGTAAAGTTATGTTACCTTGTGAATGTAATCTGCTGCTGTACTTTTAAAGGCGATAGTCTTTCTTGGGATACTTAAACGGAGAAATTTTGGTCTGTCTATCTGTCTTTCTGTTTGTCGGCACGTCACTCTATTCAGCCACTCGGCCAAAGTTGAACCACTTCTCCAAGGGCCAGCCATCTTGAACGGCTGACTAGGTTCATACTTGTGTGCATTGTCGATCAAAAAGCAAACATTACGCATATTTGAAGCGCAACATCACTAGGTAAGTATTGGGTGGTGTGTTCCTTTAATAGAAGATGCATACATACGTAATTCTAAAGAGCCTAGTTTCTTAAGCTGCGCTGAAAATGCGACTGCGCTGAAACTTGCCTTTCTCCGTGCCCTCTGCACGAGCTCAGTTTGTGTTTCTGTTTCGGTTCTGTATTTCACTGTACGAATGCCATGGGGCGCCGCTCTGGCATTCCTGTTTTACCCAGGCGACGTGTAAATAAAAGAGTGTGTGGAGAGTACTCGTTGAGGGCGGACGTTTCTTCTGCTTCAGCGCTTCGCGCCAAACCGCGTGTTCGGGCTGCCTGGCGTCCCCGCCGGTCGCGTTGGTCACCGCCGGTCTTCGCCTGCTGCTGCGCCGGGACTACCAGCCCGCAACACAGCACTCATGTTTCCCGACGTATTGCCAGATGGCGTCCATATCTCACGCAGCGCCTCTTCTATCGTCTTTAGACGACATTTGCAGCGAAGCACGCAGATACACAGCCAATTTTTTACGTAGGCAGTCGGCTGTATATGTTTCTATGGAGTGCATCTGGAGCGGCCGCAGGGACTTTCAATGGGTCCATCTATTGTAACGTCACCCAGCCTGTCTTAGGAACTTACGGCTGTTCGGACAACCTGAATATCGCACCGTTGCTTTCTGTGTAACAGAAAGCCCCAATGCGTGTTTGAATACGAAGCGGGTAAATCACACGCTCCTTGTGTGCCCATTCATTTCATAGTCGACACTCGTTTTGTCTGGTTCTGCTCCCCCGCGTGCATGTTAGCACACCCATGCTCTTTCAGAAAGCATGGGTAGTGAAGGAATGGTAGAGAAGGAAAGGCAGGGAGGTTAACGAGCTTAGGAAAACCGGTTACCCTACACATGCGAACCGGGTGGGGGAGATTTAAAGATGTAGAGGAAAGAGAAAGACAGTACACGACACAGTACACACACAGTCAGTCACAGTCCGTCACTCTTGCGTGCTACGCGGCAGTAAGGACCCTTGCTGTCGTTCTATCACACTCTATATTCATCCACAGGTTGTCACCAATTCGATGAAAGAAACATTTCATGTCATGTTTTACTTGGTAATTAGGCTGGGCTCGTGACATTGTCAAAATATTTCTTTCATAAGTGTCAGGATGTGTTGGAAGGAGATACTAATTTATTACTGTTAAAATGTGTAAGAAGGCATGTTTCTGTGCACTGCGAATTACAGAGAGACCGTTTGTAACATTTATAGGTGAGTATACAATAGACAGGCTTTCAGAACTGTTCCACGATTTGGAGTGTTCGGCAGTAATTGTGCTTCTATCAATAAAAAATTATTCCATGATCAAATGTGCAAGTACTGAGTTTGCCAGTACCTTTATCGTAGAGTTCTCGCACTTCCCTGCGCAGGATACTACGTTTTATTTAATATTCTAGCACTGAATGTACAGTCGCGCTCAATATGACTTGCAGCACAGGAGCGCTTGGCCTCAGGCGTTTATTAATTGCGCACGGCTTCAGCTTGCTTCAGTTCTGTAACTTAATATTATTTTCTTACTTGGGAACACCCCCCAGTGAGAGAACAGCGTTTAGTTGAAGAAATAAGGCCTAGTGGAAGGAATGCGAAAGCATTAAACTCGTGAGCCCACGCGCTCCCTTGTTGCAAGTCATATTCAGCGCGACTATGCATTCATAGGCTGAAAATGCTAGTGCCTCAATTGAAACACTCGGCGGCACTTCCAAGCACTCGTGGTTCGCCAGTCCTAAGTAACGCCGCGTGCCGTATTTTGTTGAATCTCTTTTGCCATCATTCAATCGCAGAGCTGCAGCTGGGCCCTGAATAAAACATTAGCCCAAACACAAGGCAAAGCGCACTTGTGTGCATTCATTTTTTTTTAACTTTGCATTACTCAACCGGTCGCAATCGATCACATTTATTATTTTCCAGAACATTAGTCGCACAGCACGCGGCACGTATGCGCGTAATCAAAATTCTTTGAGAAGCTTTCACCTGTGTCGTTTTGCTGCTCTTCCTTTTTGAAAACAGGGCACAAATTAAAAAAAGAACCGCTGCAAGAAACAAACGAACAGGCAGAAGGATAGCGGAACTCTCGAAAATTCTCACACTTTGATTCGCCCTCTGCACATAAAAAATGTACGAAAGCTTTTCCGCGTTGTTTGCCGTGACGGTTTCCTTTTTTTTTAATGACTGTTGACACACGATGTGAAATTTATACAGATATGCTCATTCGCAGAGCCTGAAAACTTATGGACTTTTCTTTCGAAACGCCAAAGGTGCAAGTTTCACCTACGCGGCCTATCTCAAGAAATGGGAAGTGCGTATGAATAGATGGGGCTTGATGATGAATGAAAAGGAAACAACACACCACGCCAACAAAGATGCAATGGTCTTCATTTATTAAAGCAAACAGCAGAATCAAGAAGTAATAATAGTAATTGTCGGGGTTTAACGTCCCAAAACCACGATATGATTATGGGGGATGCCGTAGTGGAGGACTCCGGACATTTCGATCACCAGGGGCTCTTTAAACCGCACCTAAACGTAAATACACGGGCCTCAAACATTTTCGCCTCCATCAGAAATGCGGCAGCCGCGGCCGAGATTCCATCCCTCGACCTTCGGTTCAGCAGTCGAGCGCAATAGCGACTAGACCACCGTGGCAGTTAAGTTTAAAAAGCAAGCGTTAGTAATCGAAGCTGCCCCTGAAATAAAGATTAGGACATTATAGACGAATGGCTCACGTTGATTTCATTCACGTGATCACAATTAGATAATGCTGTAAAATGCGTGCATCTGTCCTTGTGTTATCTAAGCCTCTTAAGGAAGTCGCTTATATTCATATCAGCCCACTCGTGATTTCTTAGTGCGAAGTAGTTATTCGACCAGCAAAGATAGCTTTCTCATTCATGTTCACTCAACGACTTTTGTAGACGCATCTAATACGTCTCTTTTAATTTTTTATCCTCAGAATTGTTTTGAAGATGTATGCCTCTATACAAAGGTGTGTTAGTAAGAGAGAAATAAAGTTTATTGATTAATAAGCATTCTTTTGTGGTTTCATGTAAATCTGAGAAGACCTCTGTTCCATTTTTTTTTTCAGTATAAGCAGTTCACAACAGCAGTCGATTGGGGTGGCGTAGTTGTCTGCTTCCAGCGGCGCCCGTCGCTGCTATCGCGCACAATGAAAATAAATGGTCGATCCCTCCGTCATAGCAGTCGGTGTGACACTCAAGTGAAACGTGCCCTCCCAGAAGTAGTTGAATGCTTGTTATACATTTATATGCGAGAGGTCGCACAATGTCTACTGGTGTTTGGCAGCTATAGCACCGCTACTGGACGCAGCTACATTGACGCCTGGTAGCACATCTCCATCCAGAGGACTAACGTCCATGAATATGATTAAAACTCTGTGGTAACTCTAGTGGTAAAAAATACACCTTGACACAGCATATAGTGAATCCCGAGCAAAGATGGCTTCAGCATGCACATACGAAACATCGTTAGTCAATTTTGAAGCGGCCCTAGGCTGACGAGGAGACATCACACGTTGGCGCGAAAGGCGAATCGCGTAACTGCGTCGTCACTGAATCAAATAACCGTGGACGCTGCATTTCACCGAGCAAAGAGTATCATACAACATTGCACTGAAAGCCTCCGCCGCGCTAGGACTACCGAAACGTTTGCAGTCGGTGCTTGTTGATGCCGCGATGCATTACTCGCGGTCTCCGAGATTAGCTACGACAACGCGTAGTTGCTAGTGTTGCTCAGGCGGTTCCATTCGCACGGGGATAGCGTAATCAGGGAAAGTGGTGTGACAGCCAGAAGATAGTCAGTCATTGGACGCTGAGCTTCTTTATTGAACTTGAGCTAAGGTCACCAACCCGCGGAATATTAAACAGAGAGCCCACACCACGACCGGGCTAGAAGTGCTACGAGAAACACGACGCATGTCCTGTCTCCCCTCTAGTCTAGCCGTAATTTCGCACAGTTCGGGCGGGTAACGCAGTGTGACAGCCCGGCAACGTAGCAGAGCTTTTTTTTTTAACGTGGATGGATGCTATGAGCGAGGCTTGGGCCAAAGCCGCCAGCTCGCGGTCTAAGGCGTTGACAAAATTACACTTCCTTTGGAAGCGCGCTGTATGAGACCGCCGTAGCAACGGTGCAACGGCGCGTTGCCGTAACTAATCGCTGAGGCCATGCATTACTTCACTCTACCGCTCCCAGACGGTGACACCACAGCTCGAACGAAGGGCACTGTGATAGGAAAGTGTGAGAGATAATACGCGCCTTCGCGAAGACTCCTGCATGAGTGACCGTGGCACTCTGGTTAGAGTGTCCGTCCCCTAACGCCGCGGATCGAGGGGTCGTGGCTTCCACTCCCGTTTGCGGAACTTTTTTCTTCTACTTTTCATTCTTTGCCATCTTATCGTGTGCATTTTACTCTCGTATTTCAATGACGCTAATGCGTTATGGTCATGTGCATTTCGCTTACGTATTTCATTGACGAAAATGCGTCACGAATGTCTTGGTGGAACCGGGCATAAAACACTTTCGTGTTAAAAAAGCAGGTCTCGAGCGGCACTCGAATCCGCAAACTGTGCATGGCACCCGAGTATTCTACTACACTGCAACGCCGGTAATTGAAACTTCTTCACAAACAGACCCGATTCTGGAGCCGAATCGGGCGTGGAAACACGTTAATGGATGTAATATTCCATGGCAGATCAATAAAATCACAGCAGCAGTCACACAACGTGAGTTGGGCAGAGATTGGTTGTTTTAGAGATTCCCACCCACCTCACAGGGCTCATCTACACTCCTTCATCATCATCAGCCGCAGCATCAAGAAAGTGTGCAGCTACGTAGGTGCGCATAGAGCCATAGATAAGCTTAGTGGATACCTCGCTACTTTGCAAAATGTTGATGATTTAGGCGCAGTAAGTACATTGCAAGCGTATTTGTAGTAATTGCTTCCATAGACTTCACAACGGGCTCTAGAAAGACCGCTCTTTCAGCTTACACTGCGACTGATGCATGCACCGTGAGGCCTGGTGTGCTTTTTTGCGAGCTGGGGAGATGCTACGGTATGATACTTCTCAAGCTAGTTCTTTTTTCCCGGAAAAGTTTTCAATGCTCGGGTCCACCAAGACATCACTGACGTAATTTCGTCACGGAAGTACGTCAGTCAATTCAAGATGACAAAGAAAAACCAGAACAAAAGTTTAGGACATTTGGATAATCGGGGAGTCGAACCCATGACATCTCGGTCCGCGACGATAGATGACAAATGATATACTATACCACTGCGCTACCGATGCTCATGCATGAGCCGTCATAAACGCACCTTATATCTCTCACACCTCTCCTTCACAGTGACTTTGGTTGGCGGGTGGAAGGGGCGGCGGCGTCGCCATCTGGGGTCAGTGGGGTGATGTACTGCATCATTGCACTAACGAACGACGGCAGGGAGCGCTTTGGTAGTTTCAGCTTTCGGTGCAGCGAGAGAGACGCCAGCGGGGAGCCGAACCTCTTACCGCGTTAACGGCTCAAGCTACGATTTCTGCCTCTGGCCTTCCTGAAGCGCCGTGTGGTAGATTCATGGGCCCAGGCGTAGGCTACCCTAATACCGGGAAGCCCACGCCTTGGTGTTTCTCTCCATAAATGACGACGCTTTGAATTAGTGCTTATCGAGTGCCAGTGTTATGTGCTTTTTGGTGCCATGTTCTCGGGGGATTAATGAAATGCTTTGTACAGGTGCATGCGAACTACTTCATCTGCCAAAAGGGTTAAATCACAATCTTTGCCGTTAATCGTCGAGATGGAGATGTGCTACTAGGCGTGAACGTGGGTGCATCCACGTCAAACGGTGCTATTGCTGCCAAACACCAATACACATTATGCAAGGTCTGATGCATCAATGTACAGTGAGGGATCAACTATACTTCTGTGAAGACACGGTTTACTTTCGTGTTATACCGATTTCTATGACGGAGGGATCAACCATGTTTTTTTCACGCAAGCGAAGTTTTGATTGTTCGGGCTGGTGCAACGTGTCATGTCGTCCGTTAATATTCAGCATTGTCTTGTGAGTCGTCAACAATATCTTGTCCAAATGAGACGGGTTTGTGCACTTTGAGCCTAACAGGATAACAGAACTGGGCTTAGAACGTTTAAGGTTAGTGCGAAAAATCTCCGTAATATTTATGTCCTCAACTGCATAGGCAGGCGCTGTCGCCAGGCGACGTCTGGGCAAAATCATGAAGGAAGACCTTAACATTCAATATTCCGGGTACAGCTGTTTTGTTTTACACTAAATAGCGCATACTTATTTAAGTTAAGATAAAAGATGCTATATGAATACGAAACTGAATTACTCAATATATGAAGGGAAGGTACACAGAGGCCATTCAGGTTTTCAACTCAGCAAGGCTGGACGGCGAAAGAAAAGGAATTAGGAGGAATAACCAAGGCATAGCTCGTACACACGGAAGACGCAGACTTGTTATCGGACTGCAGAGAACACATGAATAATTTCCTTTATGCTGTGATCAGTGCTTTTATCTCGATGCATATATTCATGGAAAACAAAGAACGAGGGGTTTAATACACGTATAGCTGCGTACCAGCGTTTGCAGCTGCAGTTCGTAATTGGAGCTGCAGTGCCTTTTCTCTATTTCGAACTGTGCGATGATAACGAGCAGCCAATAATTAGTGACGGTATTCCAGGGTGAACCATATTACTGCCATATTATAGATTCTGAGGGTTACACATTTATTTCTAACTCGTTCAGTTTTCCACGGGATAATCACCACGTGTTTGTGGCGTTTTCCTGTTCAAAGTGTCGTATTGGTGAACTGCCAATTATTCGCGTAGAACGGCTCATAATGCGGCAACGAGATAATTGCTTAATATCTGCCTACAGAGAGGGCGGCGGGACACACGCATTAAAGAAAAAAAAATGAAAGAAAAAGACAAGCGAAAAGGAAAGGTGCGTACGCCTGGAACAGCGAGCACTGTAATTACCCGTGTTCTTTGTCGGGCCCCTCTTCTAATGAACGCTCACCGAAATTGCGCGAGAATTAGGAGCAGTGCAGCGCACAGAGGCGGCTGTTCACAGCCTAATGCTCTAATTTGTGCTCGTCGACCGCCTGAGCCGTGGAGAAATAAAGGAAACCGAGAAACAAGCTAAAAAGCTCGAGATGCATTGAAACGAAGGCGTTACTGCGTAGGTTTCAATGAGCCGTGAAACGAAGTTACATTTTGGACGTGCTGTGTTATTTTCGGAAATGAACGAATAAATTAGTAGTCTTGTCCTAGAAAAACTTTCAGAAGGTTCTTTAAACTCTCGCTAAGGAGGCTACCTCAAGGTTCAGAAACGCCCCTTAACTTGAAGCCACGTTCACTGCCGCAAGCACCATATGCCACTCGCTCAGTGAATGCGAGACAAACTCAAGAAAGCGGGTAGCACGATAACAAGATTCTCAAGCCGAAAATTCTAAAAAAAAACAGATAACTTCGTACCCAGCAGGCGCATGCATCGAAAGATAGAAATGTGGAGACACATAGAACAAAATACAAAAGTATTTAAAACGAACACAGCTAATCTCATTAGCCTCAGCAAAAGAGAAAAATCTTAGATTAAGGTGTGTATCTTTTCGGTGAAGCTATGTAGAAGACGCAACACAGCTTGGGTGGTGTTGCTACCCTTCTCACATCTTTTCCGATAAATCATGTCGCCCATAGCGACAAGAAGAACTCGCATCATTTTCTGCGCGAATTAGTTATGTTCCTAGGGATGTTTAGGGACTTGGAAGAACAAAACCTCAAGGGCGTTACCTTATCAAAAAAAAAAGATCTGGCATACACGACTTAGTCTCTGTTCTTGACAGTGGGACGGAAGGGCCTGAGGGATGGAAGACAACAAAAATATCTGGAGGTTTTTGTATGAACAGGACAGAAAATTCACAAAACCTCAAATTTAATGCATATCGTCTTAAATGAATCTGATTATAACAGAAGCAAATTGCCCTGCAGAGGAAGGCACTGAGATCTGAGAAATGACTCTGTTATACTTGTTAAGACAATGCCAGCATTTTTAGTAGTTATACGGATAAAGTGAAAGCGAAGCGGGGAGGCACTAGGACTCTTAATCACCGTAGTTCTTTCAGAGATTTGAAAATAAGAAAATCGTAAATGCGGATAATTAGTTGGTGACATTGGCTGCCAAGTCTGCTGTTAGACAATCTATGGAGCTGGTCCTAAGCACTCCGTTAAAGATGTCCGGAAAGTGGTCCGGGAGGCGAATGAAAGAAGGGCAGTCGAGATTACGGAATAATGTTGCCCTTTTTATAACATCGTGCGGTCCAAGTAGTAATAAGATTGCCTGCCGAATTCCAAGTCTAATCCTAATTCGGTAGGTCAATATATATGGTGCGGTAGCATAAGCTCTATACGCTACGAAAAAAACTATCGAGTGCGACATAAAATGCACGAATGGTGAAGCATGCATTTGCCTTATATATTCAAGCGCCAAAGTGACTGACGACTTACAGAACAAAATAATTCGAGTTGCGTAGACTTGATGCAACTTCAAACAAACAAACAAACAAACAAACAAACAAACAGTCAAACAAACTAACTAACAATAAGGCAAGCAAACACACACAAAACTGTTCAAGCTGGGGATAAAGAACTTATTGCAACGTGTTGTCTTTCTAAGAAAAAAGCTTATTTTATAGTGAGGGCAATATAAAAAAAGCATGCTAAAAACTGGGACGCTAAAGGAAAAAATCGCTCCATGATCTTTATGAGGGAGGGAATGGAAATAAAATTCGATGAAAACAATGAAAGGTGGACAAAGAAAGGAACCGCAAGGTGACAGGCCACATAGACCAACGTAAATCAGTCACGAAGAATACATTGCGCTGGTGGAAACAATACAGTGAAACAGCTATGAAACAATCTAGCAGAAAACCACGGGGGTTACAACTATTTCAGTAGTATGTACTATAAAGAATAGACGCCTCGCCTATCGACAAACAATTCTCTACGTACAACGATTGAAAAGCTGCGTTTTTCTATGTTACATTAACCTCCAACTCGTGTACTTACATCTTCAGTTGTACGCGGTTCGATCACCCGTATAAATGGAAGAACATTATTTTTTATTCGATTTGTGCTTCCCGATGCGCTAAGCGGAAAACGTACCTTCACATTGTCATAGCGTGAACAGGGACGGCCTCTGGCCTTAAATTAATTCTGCTTGACCCAATGCATGGTTGCGGCCTTACCTCGAAATTGCCCCCGGCCCGGGGCAGTGAAAGAAAATATTATTCCAGCGGCAACTATAGAAAGACAGGCACGTAGAACCGTAGAGGTCTCTGACCTCTCCTGTGCCTATGGTGCATAAAAGTAGCGGCACCTGGATGCACAAGAAAGGCGAATCAACGCCAAATCCACTGCGTACTGCCGAAATTGATTTTGCGAGCTAGGAGGGCGCAATACGATATGCATATCACAGACCTCCTTGAATGCGACGCCTTAGGCACCGCATACTTTACCGCAGAAGTCCCGAGCGGTTCGGTGGCGTCGGGCAAATCGTCTCAGCGTAAAGAAAAAGAAAGGCGTTCGGCCCATATATTATTAAAATATTTTTGACAGAGTGTGCACTGCTCCAGAAATGCATGCAGCAAAATTTCAGTTATAGCTCTAGACATGCATAAGCTATGTAATTTATTTCATTGCTGGCCGTTCCTTAATTCAATATATTTGATAACATAGCTAATGCTATGATAATGAAGGTGGGAAGGATTTACGCGTTTTTGGATTGGTTGGTGAGCGTATAGAATACTGCCGAGGCGGGGCGCTTTTACGGGGACCACGTTGATGTGATACTAGAACGCCGTAGCTAAATTGGTCGAGCATCGGACGGTTGCAGGTTCGGTTCGGTAGGCGGCAAGTTGGGAGGTTACAGGTGCTGTCCCTGGCAGCGGCGACAAGTTGTCTTTTTGTGCACTTTCCTTCCTTACATTTATATCATAATGGTTACATTTATATAATAATGGTAGTACAGCTAAAAGACTACAAATAACGTCCCCTGCATCTTCCTTGTCATCACTGTCGGTTGGTTTTTAATAAGAAAAAAAAAGAAATATATGAAATATTGCGAAATCTTTAACGAGAAAAATGAGAACTTTTTCAAGCATTTGTGGGAAACGAAAGTGGGCAATAAAATAATACCCTGCAGTGTCAGGAAGGCGAAATTGAAGTTTACTGCCTCTGCAAAGGCAGGAGCGGAAATAGGCTGCCGGTAAATGCAGCTGGGACACAGATGCTAGGTGCAACTTGCCTATTTTCGTTTTCATAACAAAACTGGCTCACTGGACGTCTTCCCTGGTGTATATTGACTAAGACATTCACTAAGTGAGTCACTCTGCACAACTCGTAAGAATCCTCATATACTGCAGAGAAAAGGACAACATATTCGTGTTCTAAGGCTGACATAACAGCGCAAGCAACAATGGAACCTTCTTAATCAACTTATTTAAGCTACTAATTTGTTCATTTACTTTCAATAATATGAAAGCAACTTTCTCGCATTTCCATATCATGAGTGCGCCAAGTAACAAAAAAAAATTCATGCACACGATGTCCCAAGCAATCGTTTGGCACAGAGAGATAGTTACAAAGCAATCCTCGTATTGCGGAAAGCAGAAATACATATATGTCTCCGCAAAATTGCATATATATATATATATATGTGTGTGTGTGTGTGTGTGTGTGTGTGTGTGTGTGTGTGTGTGTGTGTGTGTGTGTGTGTGTGTGTGTGTGTGTGTGTGTGTGTGTGTGTGTGCGTGCGCACGTAAGCGACGCAATCTAATAATTAACTCCCTTTGATGGATGGATGGATGCGAAACTTTATTGTAAGTCTGAGGTGCACGACTCAACGCGCAGCGGGCCGCTCCCACGTTGGGACAGTCAGGCCAAGCCCAACCGCCGCATCGTGGGCCCTCTGGACAGCCCATAGTTGAGCCCCGACATCGGGGCTCTTGATAGCGGATAGCCACTTATCTTCATTGAATTGGTCCGTGCCCCGTAACGAGAGGCAATGCAGAGCATGTGGTCTGGGCTAGCGAATTCGTTGCAGTGCCTGCAGGAGCTATTGGGAGAAATGTCGGGATAAATTTTATGTAATAAAGTCGGGCTGGGATACGAACCCCTCTGCAGTAACCTGAGAGTCAATGCCTGCGCTCGATTTAATTTCTTGTTAGGAAGGGGAAAGTCTCTTCTGCCGAGATAGAAGTGCTGCGTAATTTCGTTGTACGTGGTCGGATGATCTCTGTTCTCCAGAACTGCGGGCCAGCGAGGGAGTTCTCCATGGTCGCGGAAAGCGAGACCTCGCGCCGTGGAGTGGGCCAGCTCGTTCAGGTTTGTGGAGCCTCCTCTGATGGATTCCATATGAGCGGGGAACCACGTGAGAGTGTGGGTGGTGATTCTTTTGCCCTCCAGTATGCGACAGGCTTCCTTACACACGGCGCCAACGCTGAAGGCGCGGATGGCTGCCCTGGAGTCGCTGAATATATGTTCATGTTTATCATCAAGAAGGGCCAAGGCGATGGCCACTTGCTCGGCCGCACGCGACGACGAGCATCGTACCGAAGCGGCGTTAACGGTCGAACCCCTGTGGTTGATCGACACTGCTGCAAAACTATTGCTGTTGGCATACTGGGCCGCGTCTACGAAGCAGCTGCCGCCAGGAAGTTCTGTCACCCGACGTAGGAGCGTCGCCGCCCTGGCCTTCCTTCTTTCCACGTTGCGCTGGGGATGCATATTGCGTGGGGCGGGGGATATGATGATGTTGTCTTTCAGCCCTTTCGAAAGACCCTGGTAGGTGTCTTCAACCTTGGCGGGCACCTCCCTTTGATGTAATGAAAGTTATATAAAGTAAGTAACGATCAAGCTATTTGTACTTGATTAGATTCAACAAGCTCAATTGAATATTTTAAAGGGTAGCACTTCGTTTAATCATATTCGTTTAATCATGTTGGCAGGTGGATATATAAAATTGTGCGTCATTAGAGTCTTCATGTTCAATTTCTGACACCAAGGTACGGTTATTTGAAAGGAACAGAAATTAACAGCGTACAGGAATAAATGAGTTGGGATTGTGAGATGAAATCGGTAGCTTGTTGAAAACACGGACGCTGAAAGATGCATACCCATGTTGCCTACATCCAACAGTGTGGCGCAACGTTTGATTTGGTTGGTTGGTAACAACTTTATTGATGGTCCTGCAGGGCTTTCGAATTATTCTTTGAATCAAACGTTGCGCTTTAGGTCTCCACGTGGGAGACCTAAAGCGCAACGTTTGACTCAAAGAATAATTTCTGATGTTTAGTAAGTACATACAACCAGGATGCATGTAAATGCCAGGCGCGTCACATAGTGAGAGACTGCAGATTGAGCACGTAGAGTTTATTCTGCACCCAGACCAAAGCGTAACGGGTTTTGTTGCATTGTTTATCCATTCGAATATGGTTTCTACGGCCGGTAATTAATTTCGAGCACAATAGCTCAACTCCCAATCAACTTGGCGACTGCGGCGGGTCTCCGCAAAGCTTCACAATAACTGGGGTCCCCTTCGGCTAGCGCTGAATAATTTAGTTGACGTTAAAACAGCGAGCAAAAACACGCCAAAATTTCGTACAATTATTCTGTTTCTCAGCACTGCAGAGTTCAATTGACGCCGAGAGAAAAGGCATACGTGTAGAGGGAGCAGAGTCGTTCCTTCATTTAGGAGATTCCGTTACTTCTATACGTTAGCGCCATTAATGGAAACTCTCGCCTGAGCCTTGTCTCCCGAGGCTCGTGCTGTGCGTCGAGAATCGTCTGAAACTCGGCGCCGAGCTCTGATCGTTAATAATTGATTTAGCGCGTTTACAATCTTTATTTTACTTAATTTGTTCTCTCGCTATCGTACCTATTGCATCTGCAATACTAATCCTGCAACAGAATGCGAACGAACAAATGAATTTTTTTACGCGGGAGATAAAAGAACCGTAGAGACGGGCTCGTGAGTACGAAATGGCACATTGGAAAGTGTTTTATTGACGGCTGAAATGACGGCATCGCTTTGTTGTGTAGTAAAATTTGCTCGTGCCCAAGCACTATTCTTCCTTGAATATCGGAACCAGCGAAACCGTTTCTATTATCCAAAGCAGCGCCAGTGTCACTTCATTAATTACATGAATTTTGCAAGTGGTATGCAGAAAGCACTCCCTATTACATTTTCAGAAAGAGGGGGCCACCTTCCGCATGTTTATTGTAAGCACAGCTCCCTTCTTCGTCTTCATGAATTTTTGTAAACTGGATACACATAAATATTGTGAGCAATGGCCTGTTGTAAGCGTTAATATAATCAACTGACTTTTTCTTGGCCGCGAGGCGATTTCACCGCTTCGTTACTTGACAACGGGATTAAGTCTGGGTCAGTTTTGCAGAATAAACACACGGCATCGACTTCCAAGGTACTCTGACCTAACTTACGAAGCATTTTGATTTTCAAATGCGCCTTTCAATGGCCAACAGAAATCGGTGATGCACTTTTATGATGACATCTGCACTTCTGTGATCTGTCGCAAAAGTACAGTGACATTTGATGTATTCGTGAACTTTTGATCTGTCCGTGACTTTTTTTTCTGTCTGTATTGTAGAATATGCAATAACTCATATTGCCATTTAAAAAAAAAATATCCACAATGTAATATCTTTTCTATAAAGAATTTACACACTGAAATTACAAGAGGGTCAGTTATAATTTGTCTGCACGTCATTTCAGTACCTCACCTAACGTAAGAAAAAGGGAAAAAAAGAAGGACCCCAGTGAGCTGCTCAGTTACCTGCATTCGGTCCTGTCTGTTGTAGCACGCTGTTTGATCACGTTTCAGTGTTCGCCAGAACTCTCTGTGTTCTACCTGCTTCAATGTTAAAGTTGGGTGGGATATGAGGATGTTTTTTATGAGTACATAAAAAATAATTCTACGGAGACCTTCTGTAATAGCCTCTCATAGTTATATTGGCTGTTGATAGTGGATTAGTGCGAGATGCTCAGAACCAGTGTTCTGTAGCAACAAAAAATGATGACAATACTTCCTTATCTTCATGAGATTTCTAAAAAAGTTGGCTTATATTGGTCTGAATCGTTTCGGATTTGTGAGCTTTCAAATTGATTCGGTAGTTTTTTATTCTTTGTTATTGATTTGGTTCATGCGTCATCTTTGAAGGCATTATATAAGCAAAGGGGGGGGGTAACTTTCTACGTAATTTCTGTCCAATATGAACACACAAATTGGGGCAAAATTCGTCATTTGACTCCATGCATACACCTGTCGAAAGGAGGTTCTAGTCCCTTATGATTCGGAAAAAAATGACAGTTGACATAAACCAAGCAAAGCTTGTTAATATAAATATCAACGATGCCTGATATCATGTTCATCATCATCACTATTAAAAGCCTATGTTAACTCAACTACATGACGAAGGCCTCTCCTGAACATCTCCCATCCACCCTATCTTGTATGAGCTTATTTCATTTCATACCTGCAAACTTCCTTACTCCTTCGCTTAATCTAAATGCTTCTGTCTTCGACTGCGTTTCCCAACCCTTGGTATCGGTGAAACCCTTAGTCATAAAGAGTGAAGTTTTAAATACTGGTACAGAGCAACTATCAGTATGGTTGTCGGAAATCAAGCAAAATCCAGAAAGGACAATGTAAATCGTATAGCAATCATCAACGTCAGAACTTTCTACATGGATAGAACTGTGAAGTATCAGGTACTAAAACTGCACTCTAAAAAACTACTATGATTACAAAGAATGATAAGGATTTACATATTTCATACTTCAAAAGTGCGATGCGGATGCTCAATGAACCTCTTCACTGTGTCATACTGCCCGGAGATGATGCTTTAAAGGCTGTGTGCATAAGAAAAAAAAACACACACGCAAAGATTATGATCTAAAGATTACAATGTTTTACCATAAACCGTTAATATTTTAGGGACTCAAAGTATACCAAATGCGACATCAGAGAAAAGAATGCAACGCACAGGTGTGTTTTCCAATATAACTGTCACAAAAACAAGTAAGCATGTTGAAGAGAGATAAAATAGTGCAATGCGGTCGACAAGCTGAGAGGTAGCGCCCATGTTATCACCAATGTGAAGCGCTGATTTAGGCAGGTGGCTAAGTAAATTTGAACAAAAAAGTAAGAATAATGCCGTGCTAGTGTGCTTACTTTATGCCTGTGCAACGTGTAATTTCAGGCATACGTCACATTTGAGCCGTCAGACAGTGAGCCGCACATGCCAAAAATCACCGCCGAAGCATTTCGTACACATGCTTAAATCAGCGAAGCCGAAACATGCGAAATACATTTTCACGTTTTCTGCCACTCGCGCCATGGTCATATCTTCTTTCTAGAGCAAGGCTACATCATTTTGGAGGATTAGGCAGGATGAGGCCACACCCATGGCAATTGCGCACTGTCATAATTATGTTGAAAGGGCCCTAAAACGACCTCTGTAAAATTGAGGAACCACTTCACTCTGTGAAGGAGAATGACCTGCGAATCCCTTTAGCGCACAACACATACGTCGCATAGAATGTCTAACGTTAGCCTTGTCACACACTCTGCAACTAAACCCGAAATGTCTCGCCAAAAACTCGCTTTTGAATTTAGCGCATAATGCTTTATAATTTACCATTTGAGCCCCATGCGTCCTTTAGCCGCGGCATGCGGCCTCTTGTTTGGTTTGCCGCAACGCATGCCGTTGCGTACACGATTCTGAGAAACCATTTGAGCAGCATTCTTTTTGCCGCATTCTCTGCTTCGCGACATGCGTAGTGTGGTCTGGCTTGCCACACGCGCTTGGCGTTTTGTGCGTGGCCGTAACTGCCATCTAACACCCATGTGCTCCCTTGGTCATTGTTAGTGGACCTGTGGTGAGTAGTGGTGTTTGTCGAGTTTCTGTGGCACAAACGCTTTTGCTTTCGTCCAAACGAAGTACCTTCGAATTTTTTATGCGAGCTTTTTTTTTTTCATGGCGCCGAATAGATGCCCACCCACGCATGTCAATTCCGTGATAAGAAATCGGTGTCTATGTGGGCCTTTTTGTTGACGTACTTGAATTCGCAGCAGGTGATTGCATTATTTACGAGGGAATAAAAATCTCGAGGTGACCCTAATGCTTGACTTCGGTCAAGACAGTTTAAAAAATCACGAGCCCTTCCCCAATTGGAGAATTTAGGCAAGTGAAGCTTAGCGTTGGTGCACCTGACCAGGAGGCGTTGGCCTCACGTACTGCTTTCTTTCTTTTAGAGCGAAGCTGTATACCTCTCGTTGGCCTGAAGATTTCGTGGCGCGAACACAAAACACCAAATTAAAGGGCCCCTAAAGCACCAACAGGTGCTTGCGTGCTGCTCTGCTAGAATATGCCTGCGGCCCTTGCGTTTGGACCTGGGATGATCAGGTACGCTTCCCTACATGCGTCGCCTCTACAAGTTTTTTTTTTTTTCTGGGACATATTACACAGAACTTAGAACCATTGTTACGCATGCCAGAGTTTTGATAAGTAGTCAGCTCAGAGCTGACGGCTCAACATTGCACTTTGTAGTTGTACTGCTATTGCCTTGTATTTTGTCGAGTATAGGAACAGCCTTGTAGGCAAGGCAGTAAAAAAAAAAACAGTGACCGCGGCGCTGTCGTTAGAGCGTGCGTCGCCTCTCGCCACGGATCGAGAGGTGGTGCGTTCGACTCCCGTTTACGGAACTTTTAGGGGTGAAGCATGTCGTAGCCACGGTCCATCATAAACGGGTTGGCGCCACAAAAATTGGGTAAATCCCACTATTTGCCACCGGTTCATACTATGCATATTATGAGGTAAAGGTTCTTCGTTACTGCCTCATACATTATGTTTGGCTTAGCAGCGGTGTCAGAATCCCCGACGACATTTACCAAGGTGCTTAAGTTTCTTCCGTAAAACCACAGACACAAAACGTGTGTCTCTGCGGTAAAATAATCTATTTGAAACACCACTGTTAGAAACGTACCTGCAAAGTGATGGTGCGTTAGTGGACCGGTGGCGAGTAATGCAGTAAGGAGTAAATATGTTGCTGCGGGAAACACCGGCGTACTCTGCATGTCGTGGCGAGCCCCGAAGCAAGTGTACGTGTGGTGAACGCTGTGTATACCCGGCACACAGCTGGGTAAGTGGAAGGAGGACCGAGAGACAGCATACGGCGTGGAGCATGTGACGCCAACACGGCCGACAGTTCGCGGTCCCTTAGCGCATTTTAAGTTATGATAAACCTTAATATCTTCTCTGTCATGTGGAAGCCGTTAGCATAACACATTCCAACCCTTTTATATACGTTTTCAGCGTTCGGGTGCCCTGGTGTATTCTTTAAGTGAATTTTCTGTTTAGCGCGCTGCCGAAGCCTCGTCGAAAGAAGCACGTGGTTGAGATCTGATTTGTCAGGTGCCGCAAGAAGCCTGATCCGATGGGCGTCTGAAATGTAAATGCTTAGAATAACAAGGAGCTGATCTAGTGGGTAAGTATTCATTCTAAAAAGACAGGGCGTGCAAACGCGGACACGAGAAAGAAGTCATGACACCACAAACGCCGGCGTTTGTGTAATTGCTGTTTGTACTAATTTCTACGAATTACATCAGATCAATTTTAATTTATTACATAGCTTAACACATCTGATCCCCTTTATGTTCCTTTAAAACTTTATCACTGCTTTCGGACAACTCGCGTGGCTTGGAAGATAAGGAAGATTGCCACTCAGTACTCGTATCACTAATATATCCGACCGATAAAGAGCACAAAACTCGAGATGCGAAGCAAAAAATAACAGTTGAAGACCTATAATTTATTTCTAATTGCTAACTAATAAAGAACTAATGATTCAGCATCCATTTAGTTTGGTGGTTCTCCATTGTATCGTATCTCGATGTTTGTTAGAGGTATCTATCACCTAAAACCGTGGTAATAATAAAAATATTAATTTGTATCACACGCTTCAAGATCACAACAGTTATGACTTTAGGTCTCACAATTTCCCAAGTGTTAAGGGACTGGAAACAACCCGTCCCGATTATCAGGAGCTTGAAAGCATTGTCTTTGTCTTTCATCTGCACAATGTTAGAATTGCGAAAAGACTGCCGTGATAGCGTCAGAGAGCCCAAATTAAAAACAAAAACAGGCATGTTGTAAACAGCAAATATTTATAGCTCTGCAGACAATCTAGATAAGGGTTATGAATATTGGGTATTTTGGAATGTGTTATATCGAGGATAAAACGGATTCCAACAAAACAATCGTGCACAGGACAAGAGAGAGATGTCAAAATTTTCTAAACATAGCTGCGACATGAGGTTTGATGAAATGCTGTCTGTATCCGGAGACGACTGAAATTTCAAATTTCCGTCGAAGAGTCTGTACACTGGGCGAAACTTCCAGTCGGTTACCTGCGTTCGTAAGAAGCGTAACCCTTATGCCTAATGCATGAGTTCTGTGATCGTGAAATGCAAGAGCAAGTAGCGACATTCTTGTGCTTCTGCGAACCTGATATATTTATTAGAAGAGTGGCACGTACTGCGAAGCGTTGTCTTTAAACGAGAGATGTTTTCGCTTGGAACATATGTACAAGCCAGAACACAAGAGTTTTTTCCTAAGGATACCTCCTACTGTACAAATTATTTTTTCTTGTAGTGCTTATTTCGAAATCGTCGCCTAAATTGCTGTCTCTAGCAAAGACACGTGGTTAACCTTTGTAAGAAAGCGCAACCGGTTAACCTCAGGCGGAATAAATCTTTCCACGGCTTTTAAGATGTATATGTGTGGGTGTATTCCTTCACAAGCAGTTCAATTCACTTCATGAAGTTTTTTTCACATATCTTCTGTCTTTGTTGAACGTTTTAAACAATGATATTCGAATGATACTCGTTCATCTTAAGTGCTGAATTAGAGAGAAGCTGAAGATTCGCTCCTTGATTGCGCGTGCATTTGCCTGTCGGGGTTTTACTTTAAGCGATGGGAAGAACTATTGAAGAGACCGGGATCTAATTAGGAAAGCTCGTCTTCGTTAGCCGAACACAGTTTGTTCGGGGATCTCTGTCCTCTATCGCATTCTCACCGTGAGGCGAAACAGTAACGGCTCGATCGAACAGTCGCAAGTAAAGAAATCAGGAGGTATTGTTAAAGAACGAACAGTGTAGAAAAGGTCTTGTAGTGCACATAGAACAGAAAGAGAACCAACAGGCTATTGAACTCGAGGTGGGTTTATTTGCCAGGCTGAGCGCATTATGATGTAAAACAATGTTCCGCATGTAGAAGCAGGGCCGTTCTTTGAGTATGTCCGTTCTCATATAGCCAGTTCACTTGTATACGATGAACGCTTTATTCCCTAGTTTGCCTTATCATTGTTTCTATTTTTTAAGCAGGAGATTAAGGATCCGTCTACTGGTCCTTCAAGGCTTCGTGATGTCTCGTGTCGTGGCTGAAGTATGATAGCTTTCACCCTATAATTTTCTTGTTACTCCTAGAGGTACTCATCTGCAGTTCTAAATTACCTGCTCATATCTTATATTCTTTTTAGGTTGTGCGACGAGCACAGTGACTTTTGCCTGATTGCTTTACACCGAAACGGTTGTGAAGTATCTATTTAAATTGCTGTTCTTGTGCTTTTCTGATAAAAGATGATAAATGAATGAATATACAATCACTCACACCTCCATTACAATATTTATTGTAGTTGTGCAGCATACCTACACCGTTTTATTTCTGGGCTTGAACTACTTCGCAATGCTAAAGATGGTAAATACTTGCAAAATATTGTAACTGTTACAAATGTTTCGACAACTATTCCCCTTGTACTTCAAATTCTTGTAGGAATTGTAATTAAGAGCCTGCCGTACCCCTCCAAGCACACTGTGCGCAGTTTTGGAGTTAGGTCTCTCGGTGCCTATTATATCCATCGTGTGCGACCAATCTATAGCACTCTGTTTTACATACTTCCATTGTGCGATTTATCACTTGATACTTTGGATTCATTTATAACATGCATATCAAATGTTTGGCAGATATGTGAACACAAGAGAACAAGGCAAGTTATCGAAAAACCACTTTTCTTTTTTGAACTGAAACTATAGGGCGATTCTTCTAGACCTGACCTATTTCATTGGGCTGTAGTTTCGTTACAATGCATCTCATTTTAGTGCGGTTTGCGGAAAAAAACATTCAGGCAGAATGGAATGTCTCTTTTCTTGATGTGCAGCACAAAAAAAACAAGAAAAAGTACGAAATGAGCGAAAACCGCGAAATGATATACAGGAAGAGATGGCTAGCGCCTATAAACATTAATAAGTCTCATTTTCATGCGGACTGCCAAACATGACCATCAAATGTTTGTAGAGGGCATACAGGTTTATAATCACTTGCCTTACAGCAGATTTTGAAGTCACCATCCTAAACGTCAAACTGTTCCCACTACAGCAGTATGCAGTCCCTCAATGCATGGAATTTGATGGAATGTCGTCGTTTTTCATTATTTATTATTTATTCTTTCTTTTTGTGCATTGCGCATCAAAAAACAGAAAGGGGTATTAAAATTTCTGCCTTGCTGCATCCTTTACCGCAAAGCGCCTTAAAGTCGCATAATTTGCAACAAAAATAAAGCCCATTGAAACAGGTCAGTTCTAAATGAATCACCCTGTATTTTCTAAGACTATTGTATTGCAATCGCCAACATGGCAACGCAACTATCTGTAATCAGCGTATACATATGGTGCACTAACTAGTCAAGGCGTACAAAACTTTATTCACGTGATCGCATCTTACGCTGGTATTACCCTTGAACTATCGCGAATTTTTACATGCGCAATTTCTCGGCATGCGTATCCCATGCGTCCGTAACCCTGCCTTATTTTTATATTTGAATTTTACTGTTCATAACACGCTTGCCTCGTATGCTGTTTATTATTACCAAAACAGTTCTTTTTTTTCTATTTTCGGCTTCTTCGCCTATACCATTCCAGCTATTTTCTCGAGAAATCCAAGAATACGAGAGCAATATTATTGAGGTAGCCATCTAGTCTGCTTTCGTTAACTACAGAGTTGTATTTTCGTCAAGAAATTAGATAACTGAAAGTTGTTGGACATTATTCATACAGATGCATCATTGGAGAATAAAGCATTCATGCATTATTCTCCACAACTGACTGTTCCCGATAGGAAAAGAACTCTAACGCAAGAAATTTCCTTTTTATTTAAGAAAATAAAAAAATCACAGCATATCCACGAAGTGAATGATGATGAAGGAGCTTGCTCCAGAGGTTAAACCCGGTAAACCGTGAATGCTCTGTACATCTGTTCAACTATCGTCACATAAAGTGACACGAGAGGTACTGTGGTATGAGTGTATATACACAGTGTTTATAGTTTACATATTGATGCGCTATATACATAAATTTACATATTGATGCAGTATATACATTTTGTTCAAGAGCCTATTTACGGATCAGATAAGCTCGGGGGACCGTTTTCCTTTTAGTAAAATGGCTTCTTCTGCTTCGCGGGCTCTCAGCTCGGGGTCCGCTTGTCTTTGCGCCCGCTTCGCTGCGGCCTCGCGGGCCCGTACCGCCTCCGGGTCCGCTTGTCGACGAGCCCGTATAGCTTCAGCATGGCGAGCCTTCGCTGCCGCCGCCGCCGCCACCGCCGCCGCCTCGGTGCTGGTAGTGGCTTGTGCTTGCTGTCGGCACTGTCGTCTCTCTTCGGCCTCGCGAGATCTCAACGCAAGGTCTTGGTGGTGAGCCCGCGTTGCTGCTGCATTGCGAGCCCTCCGCGCTGCTGCCTTGGCTTCTTCGGCTTCTTCTTCTTCTTCTCGGCGAAGGGAAGCGGATAGACAACAAAAGAGTTGGTAGTCTAGGCGCTTATCTGTCTCCTTCACCGTTTTCTGTGTTCGTCTGTTTTTGGCTGGATATATTTCCTTGATGCAATGCACCAACTAGCCCAACAACGAGTTCTACTACAACATCTTACTGCGTAAATTGGTAGCTATCTAAAGAGGATGAAAAGCAGGTGCGTAGCAGTGTGATGGTTTGAGTAGCACCACACATTGTCCAGTCGGTATACGCTTTCAAACTAGCAGTTTGAGTGAGCTGTATCTAACTAAACTTCTACCAAATTATGCTGGTCGTACTGGAGAACATACTGAGAATGAATGGTCTTTTTGTCACATATAGCAGCTCTCGAGCGCCAAATTCCACAACGGCATAAACATCGAAGCCGTTTTGAACAATACTCCATGCCATCACACATGCGTCAACTATCAACGATTTGCTCCAGGTATCAGACAACCGTGTTCGAATGTCAAATGCTTCCAAGTAAGTGTATTCGCTCACGTAGCAAGGGGCAATGCTAAACCCCGAAAGTTCACCTTATTTAAAAAAATATGTGTTCATACCTTGTTTGCCTGACTACTTTTACCTATTGTATAACGCATTTTATAATTCAGCTTTTATCAGAATATCTAGCCACACTGAAGGCATTCAGATTACGTCAATATGCTGCGTAAGCGAGAGGTGACGGCATTCGACATTCAGATCACGCAATTATAGGAGGCTGAACGTTTCAAAAACGGCACACGGAGAGTAGAAGATTCGCCATACTAGATGCATGCCTTTTAGACACCATAACATTTCATCCATCTAACCGTTTATCGCTCATTTCCTCTCTCGTAAACAGTTTGTTCTTTAGACATGCAGAACCCGCATTGTCATGAAGTAGGAATTGAAATGTAGGTTTATTCTTTTCCACATCGTCAGACATTACGAAATTTGCAATTTGGCCAGTGAACCGGACATAGAACTTGGGGCTGTTCTTCTGCAACGCCGGAGAACAGAGCGAGACAGCTGAAAGTAGGACCCCTGTAGATGTTGTTGCTTGCGTTCTTTGATTCACAGGCTTGAGTGTCGCAAGTCAGAACAGGAACGACGAGGCGCGCCATAACAGTAATTTTCAATCGCGCAAACAAAACAGTTGTATTGTCCCTCGATAGAGCAATGTCTTCGACGCAGTTAGAAGTGGAAGGCGCAGGTTTCAGGCCATGCTCGGCTTTCAATTTCAAATAGAGTGTCTTTCGGGCACAGCACGGAAGACGGTCAAAGGCTTAGACAATTGAATTGCAAATAGGGTATAAGCTTCAAATGAAGCTTGAAAGGGGAAGGACTTGTTTGTAGAGCTACGCGTTGTATGCCTCATAATATTTAGGAAATAGGCGATGCGTCAATCTCGAACGGCACGGCTAACTTTACGCCTGAACATACGCAGCACAGACTCAAGTGACACTACATTCTGCTTTGCATGTTCGTGTATGAGGCAAAATGTTCTAGCCCTTGTATCTTGCGAAGTACAAGTGTGCTCGCTCTTCAGTTGATAACACGACGAAGTGAACTAACTTAAACATACAGTAAACAAAATTTATGCACTAGTGTGTTCCTTTAATGCGTGAATGCTACAAAAATTCAATTTCAGTAAGAAAAAAGTGGGAACTCCTTTACCTGTCTTAGACGTTCTGACGGATGTAGCTTTCAAAACTGTTCTCCGATCTTTTTTTTTAAGGATATGAGTGAGGTTCGACGACATATTTAAGCCTGAAATCACATTGTGGTCACATGTGGTCACTAGAACTTAGCTTTCATCCGGAAATGCAACGGCACTTAGTCGAATCAGTTCAGTATTTGTTTGAGAAGGCATTTCTGCTTGTTTAGCATGTATTTATATAGCCGGCTTTGGAGATCACCCCGTAATAAGGTTTTCTCTTGAATGGCGTCATACGTTTACGACATTTATGCGTGTGCGCTTGGGTGTGTTCAAACATGATGATATTTTCCTAGAGTTTTTTTTTTATTTTCAATCATATATCTCGTTGCCGTGAGCGCGTTGTAGAAGCTGCCACGCAACCAGTTATCAGCTCATTGAGCCTTTACTAACGAACACATCTCGTGTCGTCATTCAAAACGACCTTTACAGAATCATGGTTTCTTCGCCTTGTGATGTAAAACTTCGTCGGGATTTTACCCTCGCCTTCATTATGTAGCAACTCGCCAGCTGCTGCATGATAGACATCGCGTATTGCTTTCATACTACAATGAATCATCTTCGAGTGCCGGTGAACGGAAAAAGGAGAGAGGGGAAATGCAGGAAATGCAATTTAGAATAACCGACACGCTACACTACATTGGAGAAAGGGATGGGCATGTTTGAAAGGTAGGGGTGCAAAAAAAAGAGAGATGAAGAAATAAAAGAGAGGACGTAGCAGACACACATCGTCACTACCCGTCAGTCTTCTAGCGTAGAATTGTACCAAGCGTCACAGCCCGTGAAATGCGCCGCTACCTGCTGGTTTTAAGGCCCATCCATCACAGAGTACTAGGTCATGGCTAATCATCGTCTTCAGTCACAGCGTCAAGAGCGTGGGCAGGTGAGTAAGCGCTCATGATGACGAAGTACTCACTACATCTTCCTACGAACACGTAGTGGGTACTTCGCTGATTCGCAAAATGAGAAATTATGGCATAGTGGCGACTTCGCAACTGTACTTGCAGTAATACCCCTAGGAAAGTTTACAACGAGCAATATAACGCGCACAGACGTTTCTTTACTTTCAGCGCGGTTGAGAAGCGATGCATGGTAAGCAAATGAGAAGGCGAGGCGAACGGTGCTCGATTAGGTCATGGAGCTCTACTCTTGGAGGCGAAACTTCAGCCTCCGCCAAGCTTTTAACGTAAAGCCGCTTGGGCAAGACTGTTGCCCTTCAGAGTTTTAGCAAAGCCTTTGTCGCTCCATTGTCGATTAATTTTCAGGACGACATTCCAGAATGCTTGCCCGCCACGTTCCCATTTGATATCTGATGCCGCTATGAAGCTTCGAGTGATCAGGCAGTATACTGTGCACTGCACATGTATAACAGCAACTAGCCAAAACAATCGACAACACTTCCCGAGCACACTACGGCATCTTCACATGTCAACTGGACTCCGCGAAGAGAAGCCACTCTGCTTTGTCGGTTATGCCGAAGATTGGCCGTCACGCAGTCATTTTCTTTGCCTATAGGAATAGCCAACAACTCGTACGCGACGCCCGTGGCAGACATGAGACCTTACAGCACATCTTCTGCTACTGTCATTGCCACGCTGTGCCGAAACGATCACTTCCCGTTGCTTCACTTCACGGCTAGGTGGGGGCCTACCTAGTTGGCCCGCTGTCTTGCCTCTCAGGACCACAATAAAGTTGTTTGTATGTCTGTCCCGTTGCTTTTCGTCCCCAGGCATATCGTTCAACATAATAGTTCAAAAGGACTCTTGTGGACATTTTGTTGACGAATGTTGCCTTAAACTGCTCAAACCACCCTCTTGGGTGGATAACGCCCTAAAACCACGATATGAATATGAGAGACGCCGTAGTGGAGGGCTCAGGAAATTTCAACGACGTGGGGTTCTTTAACGTGCACCTAAATCTAAGTACACGGGTCTCAAACATATTCGCCTCCATCGAAAATGCAGCGGCCGCGGCCGGGATTCTATCCCGCGACCTTCAGCTCAGCAGTCGAGCGCTATGACCACTACACCACCGTGGCGGGGCGCCTAGAACGAGAGATTCAGTAGCAGTAATAACATGTTAGCAAATCCATACACCGGCTAACCCAGGAACACGTTCTTCTAGACTTCAATGTTACCTTTAAGGCTGTGAGATAGCACTACAGACGCACAGAATATACAATAGCGTATACAATTCTAACTACATGTGTTACTCCCCAAGTTCGCATGTTTCAGGGGAGCGACGTGGCTTCGAGATTTATAGGAGGCTCTATGTATTTATTAAAGCGTTGCCAATAAACAGGCTATTTTCTCTTCACAAATGTACGTAGTGATCTCTAATCGCATTGTGCGAACTGCGCCAACGCTTTCAATAAAGTTGCGAGGCCTCCTGTACATTTTTCCTCATCAAGGCCGGAAGCGCGAAGAACTTTCTGTGCATATGTCATATAAAATATCGAAATGAAACCGACGTCACAGCAGGTTCAGCCGGTGCGCATTTGTTTGCGTGCGCACAGGATGCGGGAAAACCGCGATTACTGTCGCTTAGCACTGCTTTTCGCCGTAAAAGCCGTACCCGCTCCTGTAAGCAGCTCGGTGAGTCGCTTCCTGAGACTCCGTATTCATTTGGAGCGTCGGAGCAGCACACACGAATTATCATGGTAAACTGGGCGCTACGGGTTTCGCTGTCGAGTGGCTCATTTCGTTGCAGCACACATTAGGAGCAGCCCACTTCATTTCCGACGCCGCGCTCTTGTCGTGCGGCGGACTTCCTCCTCCCTCGCTCGTTTTGTGCACGGCTCTCATATACTGTGGAGGCAGCTTTTTTTGCGCTGAGGCTCCATGAACGGTCCACTGAACCGGTACAATACTTACGAGTCCCATAAGGCAACCGCTTTTAACTGCGGAGCACTTTAAGCGACTGCCCTGTCGCCATCTCACGTCTCGCGTTGTTGTCACGCAGTCTCACGTCCCTCGTTGGGGCCACGCAGTCTCATGCATCGCGTTGGGGCCGCGCAGGTCACCCGTTTGATACCCAGAAGCCGAGAAGGCAGTTAAAAAGGCTGCACGCTTGCCACGTCAGCGCGTGTTTGCCCGTGGACGCCAGCGTCGCCGAAGGGCAAGTTTCTCTGTCCGATCCAACGAAGCGCCATCGTCGAGAGTTAGGCTGATCTACGGAAGAGGGAAGCGGAGGAGAAATGCCAGCGCCGGGCGTCAGACGCACCGGGCTCGGAGCAGCAAACAGTAGAAAAACAGTAGAAAGGAGACCATAGAACAGAAAATAGACAATCAGAAAACATACCAGATAATCACAAGAAAAGAACAAAAAAAGAGAAAATATTACATAAGCACACGAGAAGAGCATGAAAGAGCACATAAGACGAAAGTGCAGGGAGGTTACCCAGTTCACAGACCGGCCGGTTAGCCTATGCTGGGGAAGGGGTTAAGGGGCATAAACGATTAGAGAAAGTAGAAGATACAAAATAAGACGCAAAGCAAAAAGAGAAGAATGTCATAAACGATACTGCTCACAATCTGTCTGAAAGACCGGTTGTCCGCAAGAAACGCAAAAGCACTATCAAAGCCTACTGTGCTGAGGATGGTGTCGGGTAGAGTGTTTAGGACCTTTCCTCCAACAATGGACGTTGGTGAAGTATACCTAACACTCATGAAATATCTTTTTTTTTTGGCGCAGCGAAGCGAGGAAATTTACAGAGAAGGTGGGTGATTGTTTCCTCGCAGCTACAGTTGTCACAAGTTGGGGAGCTGGCCATTGCATTACAAAATGCGTAGGCATTCGTGAAGGCCACTCCAAGCCCCAGAGGGCACAGGACCGACTCCTCAGCTGTAGTTATTCACGACGGAAGACAGAGCTGTGGATTCATGTCCGAGTTAAGGCGAGCGTTGCTAAAATCCATCGAATTCCACTGTGGAAGTGTCAGCTCGCGTGCGAGCAAACGGAGTCTTGTATCTGCATCCGTTCTGGATAAAGGGGTAGCTGCACCATCGCCTCCTCTGTTAGATGAATCGCTGGCTACACAATTGAGAACATCATGAGCGCACGAGGCAGCGTCATCAGCACGGTCATATCCGTAGATACAAGATAAACACAAAGGAAACACAGGCGCATCAATACTGCGCTTTCGTACAGCGTTCACTTAAGGTGGTACTGGCTTTGATTTTTTTTTTACCGTGTACTGCTTCTGAGCCCAGCGTCAATATTTTAAGCACAGGAGCCGCAAACGATATTAATATTTTATCTTGCTTTTTACTTCCTTATTTTAATATAACGTTAAAGCAATAAGGCCTAGTGTCCGTTTTTTTTACTGTTTTCTATTTTACATGGTTGTTGAGAGCACAAATGCGACACTTAGCCTAACAGTGACAAAGCAGCAATTGAAATTGTTCGCGATAATGCTATACAATCTGACCCATATGGCTAACAGTCCTGAAGTAATACACGTAAGATGACTAAATTTCATATTTACTACGGATATGATTGTCTAGATGGCGACGCACTGAGTGTCCCACGACGAGGATATCCGGACGCCGCTTATATTCCAAGGCTCCAGTATTATTACTAAAAGGGAAATAAGAGATCGCCTTGCTGACTGGTATAAGGCCGCTTCTCACAACGCGGTTGATGATCTATTGCTTTTAGCCATATCGCGCAGCTTCTAATGCTGGATGGCTGCATTTATTGTGTCAACCGCTAGATGCCGTCAATGTTTTCTCGACTTATGTGTTGATTGTGCTGTCAGTGATCCTGTGAAGGGATCGTATCTTCATCCTGCACGGACGACCTCTGCCCAAAGGATTATCACAAACCAGTATCGACAGCACATGTGCTAATCGCAATATATCGGCCATATACATCCACGCAGTACGTGTACTCAGGATCCTTTAAAGGGAACTCTTTATGCAACCATTTACATTCAGCTCATAAATGTGTGACTTATCTGCGGTATTATTTTTGACACAGAAATACTGCGCTGGCGCTCCATTGGTTGCATTCGTTGGCCTGTAAGCGTGATTGTTTTTTAAATCCGTGATTTAAAGTGCCAAACATGTTTTATGGACGGACAACTAATTGCGTCAGATTTGCTTAAAAAGTTTCCCCGGAGTTTTAGCAGTCATGGAATGACCGAGTTTCCGTGCGAAATCAAAAAAACTTTCAAGCGTGCTCATTTGGTGGTGGTGGTGGTGGTGGTGTTGGTATCGAAGCAGCCGGGGTTAGTCTGACGTACTTTGACATGCTAAGGCGGAAATTATTCCGCATGAGCTCTCCTAATTCCAGGGGTGTGTCACCAGGTGTTAAGCAGCCCTTTCTTATGCAGGAGGTGAATCAGCAATTCTCCAACTCTCTTCCTGAATGCCACGAATCCTTCCGGAAAATCATGGTCAAATGTTCAGTTCCTATGACCACCCGTTTCTCTTTCCCTGTCGAAATGCCGGCGTTACCAAATAAGCTTCTCAAATTGCCGCTGTCAGCACCGAAAGCACCTGACGGGGGACCACGTCAGGCCAGTCTTGAGTGACCCAGTCGGGGAATAGGTGGAGTCGTTTATGATGCGCTATAAGAGCGTCCCTTCTTCTCGAGCAAGGACGTGGATCACACAGGCGTGGCACGGAGTTTCATGACTGCAGAACAGCGCGAAAAACGAAGACACCGGAAGACAAGGTAAGACCGATCGCTCACAGGTTTACAACGTAAGCTTTAGAGCGACTGCATCGTGACCTAATAAATAGTTATAAGTCACTCTCTCGCACTGCCTAAGAATCTGGTTGGTTAAAGTTTCAAAGCATCGATCCCACCTTGGAATCGAAGAAAGTTAGAAAACGGATGCTCTTGCACAACACGTGCGGACATGTGTCCCTAAAGTTCTGTTCATTAGTCCGTCACTCCTTATAAGCGTTTACAGAAATTTAGGAAACACTGCTTTTATGGTAAGCGCAAGCTGTGAGGCTGTGCGGTATGTGAGTGATTTACTTCCTCTAAAACGTAACTCTACTTAAACATTACTGCACGCTGTGCAGCCTGCTTAGTGCCTTTCACTTTGTTGTTATTCAGTAAACGTTAAACATCGTGGAGCTTAGGCGCATTTATCAAAGGCACGTTCCTCCCACTCTGCTGACAAAAGCTTAAATTGCCCTACACGTGACCACATATATGCGCATTCCATCGTCGTAGACATAACATCAACGTCTTACCGTCATACCACGTTGCTTGCTCGGCTTTGCCTTTCATTACATCTCTGCAAGAAAAAATCATCATCTGGGTATAGTATCATTAAATCATCGGAATAAAATTTAATAAAGATGATTTTAATATGCAAGCCGTCCAGTGCATGTAGTTTACAAGAATTACCATGTGCTAGCCACAGAAAATGGCGAGACTTATCAGGTTATACCTATTACCTAAAGAGCAAGCCATACTTGTCAAGTTCTTCACGTTCAACGGTGGTTACATGCCGAGGGAGTTCGTCGCCATTTTTGTTTACTTATCGCGGTTGCCACAAGAAGGTCTCGCACTAGCGCCGAACGATTCATGGCGCCAACGACACATGGGCGCCCTCCGAACACGGGCGCCCATGTGTGTGTCTTCTGCGTCCCCGTGTGCCTGCGCAAATATTTCAAGATGGATTGGTTCATGACTTCAGACATAGAAAGACATAGAGCAGAAGGAACCGAAAATATGGCGAGGCCACTAGATACTGGTAATGTTCAGAGGAATAGCGTGTTCTTGCCTCGTCTTCGTTCCCTTTTGGCCGAGTTTTTCTTTCCTTCTAAAGGAAAGTCGCACGATAAAAATAACAACTGTGGAAAATAACAGCTCTATCTCGCGCACAAGCGTTAGTGTGTTTTTGCAGTGTTCAAGCCTGTTTAAAATAATACATACTCAGTATAAAATGCCTAAAAAGAACAGCAGTATGATTCCGAAATGCGCCGCCAGAAAAAAATGTCTTACGAACTATTAAGCATTCAAGCGCGGATTTCATGTCTTTGAAGTTCTCTCATATTTTCGTTAGAAGAACGCTTAGCGATTTTGCAGCTGTTAAGCCGCAGATTCATTCCTTTCGGAAAGCTCCCGCCCAGATATATTTTTTTTCATTTTTTTTTATGTAGCGTTTTTGTGAGCGGCCATCCTCGTCGAGTTAATCTTGCCTCGCTTAAAAAAAAGACTGCATTTCGGCTCAAAAAGTAACTCCGCTGTCAACAAAAAAAAAAAAAAGTAAACCTGCATTAAGAGCAACATTTAGCCTCTAGCACTCATGCTCAGAAAACCACCGAGCAGTCAGTGTACATCCAACTATAATCCGCACTCCCTTGAGAGGACCCCGTGCTGGACATTTGCCAGGTCTGGGCTCGCCCCTCCACAGCCGCCTTTCTAACAGTGCAGGGGAGCGATTGTGCGACAGGAGTCTCGTTGAGCGCTTATCTTCGCGTTAACTGGCAGAAAGCCGCTTGTGGCAGTCTAAAGGGAGCGCCGAGGCATGGTGATACGCCGAGGCGGAGCCGGCGTTTTTTAGCTATGCTCGGACCCGCATAGTTCCGTGCAGTAGCGGTGTACAGTACGGTCCGCTGTTAAAGGGAAGACTCGAATGGACCCCTTTCATTTTGCTGTCCCCCTAATTCCAAGTGGATGTAGAAACGCTGTTCGTAAACGGTGCTGGTCTGTCAAAGGGAGTCGGAACTGTCAACCACCAGTAGCCTGATGCAAATCTAAGTCACTGTGCTGTTGCAAGAGAGCGATATCCTGACGTGCCCTGAACGCAAGTGTTCTCTTTAACAGTGGACCCGTCTGTACATCCACATGCTTATTTCACCGCATCAGCGAAATTTAGTAAGAAGGGAATAAGCACGAAACGAATTATCATTTGCACATCAAGGCCCAATATAATTTTCTAGAATTCCTATTGCAATAACAGCAGGTGATCCCATAGGTTTATTAGGTGGTGTGAACCGTTTACGAACTGCCAGAGAAATGCGATTTCTTAGCTACGTCAGCCTGTGCTTTTCTCGGCGTGCGCTAATGTGTTAGGTTTCCACAACTGCATCATAGAATATATGCGTGCGTTGTGCGTACCGGCCACATTCCGTACCAATTGCTGCCGTTGACGCCGACACGTGCGTGCATCGACCAGCCTCTATTAAAATGAATAGTTTCTGTCACTCAAAACTGTTTTCTGTTGCTGCATGAGCTCACTGCTACAACAGACACGCTAGTTTTAGTTCAAGCACGTACTTTATTTAAAGCACGAAGACTTGGTCTTCAACGTATAGTTATCAATGTGATTACATGAATCATGAGGATGAAATGAAGAACTTAGCCTTGGTGTACTATTATTATTGGGTAATCTGCGCTGACTGCAACAATCGATAGTCATACTGTAAAAAGAGGAAAATCCGCTAAAAAAGCACACACATAATCTGCACGCAAACCCCTAAAGTGCACCTGAAATACCACAGAGACGACTATTTGTTTTCTGCAGGCGACACAAGTGACTCTGACTTTGATTCGCGCGCATGCTGAGTTTTACTGAAATGACACGCAGACGTACAAAACTGTGGTTGCTGTATCCGCCCAATTGTCATTCCTGTTTCTTTGAGCAAAATCGCCATTGAAAAAGTAATGAAGCTGTACTTCTCGTGTGACGTCTTTTCCGCCTGCTCACTTCTCCGTAAAATGACTGAAACCACTTTTCCAAACACTGTAACCAAGATCCATGCTGCAGTATGTATTTATCACCTCGTCGTGTAGTGCTTACCTCACGTTTAAGGAAGTAAATTGATGGGTTGAAAGGGGGATGTTCTGCACAAAACGAGTTATTTACGCCGGATGATACGTGAAGGGTTTAGTGCACATATTGGGGAGACCACAGCAGATAATACGGAAAGGACGAGCTCGAAGTTGTGTGCATCGCTAAAAAGAATATCTTGAGAAATTGCTGGTGTTGATGGTGAACGGGTGCCTTTTTTGAAATCATTTACTGTGCAAAAAAATAGTAAGGACCACTTTTTAAGAAAAAAGGCAGAACCTGAAGCTTCTCATTATCTTTTGAAGCAAGAACAATGCAATAACATGGAACCGAACTATGTTTATACGAATGACACCATTCTTGGTTTCCATAAAAAGTTTTAATGTTTTGAGATGTAGTCCGGTGAGCTGGGACACTATCTTTCACTAAAAACAGATGATTTGGGTAATGTCATTTAAGTGGTCAGCTGCAATACGTATTTAGCGTGTTCTGAAAGAGCACATGAAGTGGTCATATAAGTGGCTATCAAGACCACACGTTGGGAAATGGCTCTTTATAATGGCAGCCCGTGCTGCTTTCAGGCGTGCTTTAATATTTAGGGCGATTTATTATTTTCCTATTTTTTTGCTTCGGACTCGTTTCGTACGCAGTATACCTCAGAGAACGTAAAGATATTGCCTTAATAGTGTGCAAGTTCAAATGAAAAATAAATTTAAATTTGAATTTGTGTGAAATGCACGCGGGACTTTATGTGATAGCCCATACATGTCCTCTAGATTGTTTTCGCTCGTTGTGCTACCTATCTGCACTGCGATTTTATGCTGATTTCTGTGGCAGCCTACCATAGCTGTTTCTGTAATATGATTGGTCAAGCACAAGAAAAGGGTTATTGACAGCGAAGTTGTTATTGGTGGAGCCTTTCATATCCGGGATGCGTGGTAACGCTTGTGGCCATCATAAACAAGTATGAGCACAGACGTTGGGTAAATCCCACTACTTACCACTGGTCCACTGAAACTGAAGGCAACAGTTAGTCCGAGAAACGGGCGTGTGCCACAGAAATCTGTGCAGCCTATCAGAAAATTATCATCATCATAAACGCGTATGTGCCACAGAAACATTTAAATACCACTACACGCATTCCACTAAAAAGGAAGAAGGCAACAGTTAGCCCAGCAAATGGCGTGCGCGTTATCAAAGTCACAGCACTGTCACGCGATACTTTGTGGTTATAAAAGGTGGTGCCTATACAACCGCTTCAAAGCTTCACAAACAGTGTTTAATGAAGAGCAGTGATACGACATATCGGACCATCTTAAGTGAAGACTTCTTTGTAAAGATGTGTATAAGAGTGGTGCGGTGAAGATGCAATAAAACTATACGACCACCTCAGAGCTCAAGAAAGAGTGTTTAATAAACAGCAGTGATACAACATACCTGAAAGAGTTGCGAAACATCGAAATGCGTTAGCCTGACGAAGGGAACGCAACCAGCTTTGATGTTTCATCGGCGTCCGCGAAGCGGAATTACAATGCGTCCTCTGATTTACTGTGCAGGAAAATGGCATCCGCGAATCGCAGAGTACTAACGTAATCTCCATAAGCTCTTATTTCTAACTGTTCCCTATCCAGGGCTCTGGCAATAACTTGTCAGCACACGCTGACTAGTACTGGAGCGATCACATGTATCTCTGCCTTGCACCATCCTCTGTAGAGATTTATTGAATTCTACATGGAGCACTATTGTAGCTGTGGAGCCTCTGTATATATCCTTCAGTAGTTTTATATATGGTTCATCTGCATCGACACCCTAATTCCTTAGTACTTGTATGACTGATTAGGTTTCGACTGAATCAAAAGCTTTCTCGTAATTTGCTGTACGCTATATATAGGGGCTGGTTATGTTCCACAAATTTCTCTATTACCTGATTAGTAGTGTTAATATGGTCTATTGTCGAGCAGCCTTTACGAAATTCTTTTGGTTTGGTTGATTCTATTCTGCGCAGCTGGTCCTAAATCTATTGTAACCATTGTAAGTACCTTGCAGGGAACGGACAGTGAACTGATTGGCCTGTAATTTTTTTTTATTTCAACATTTTTCTTGTCGATTAAGATGATATTAGCATTCATCCGGGGTTCCGATACGATAATAGTCAAGATGCATTGGATATACTGGGAGGCCAGTCTTTCTAGAAAAATTCGGCAGATCCCGCACGGACCGTGGGAGTCGATGTTATGCGAACCATGCGGCGGGAAGGTGACTGTGGAGTAACTTTTTTTACAAAGCGACACGTCACAAAATGACGCTAAAGATGTGTATAAATTTTATACGCACACATATATGTTGAAGAGCCGCATATGTGTTATATAACCTGTTGTTTACGGTGGGCAACGTGGGTATTACCAACGCCAGAAGCGAAGCGGTAAGCTAATATGTAGTGCTTATACATGTCCCATCTGATGGAGAACGCACGCACGTTTCACGAACCAGTGTGCTTGTGTGGAAGAAGTTCGTGACAGTTCTTGAACAAGGTCATCATCACCGTGATCAGTGAGCAGCAGCAGCTGCCGTGACTTGTTATAGGATCCGGTCGTGATCACGGTGACGAGGGGTCCATGTGTAGTGATGTATGTGGTATAGTAGAGCTGTTGGAATTCGTGGATGCCTCGGTCATTTCGTCGACAAATTGTGAGTCACTAAAGCCGGCGACATGTCGGAACCTGAAGCCACCCTTCGCGTTGGTGAGGTATAGGCTGTCGAGGCGGGTAGGCCTGGATAGTGCTACGTAAGCCAACATCACTGGATGGCGCTTCGCAGACTACCTGGGCGCATGTGGCCTACGTTGCCTAGTCTACAAAGCGGCTGTCAATCAATCTGGCATCATCCTCGCTCAGCATGAGTCCAGCGCCCAGCTAAGAAATGAAGAGGACACTGCGTCATTCTGGCGGACGAAGTGCACTTTACGATGTGGTGATGTGGATATCATATGTAACTTTGTTAATGTATTCTTCCGGGGTCGAGCAATGCTTCAATATAGCTTGATGAATCATAGGAATACAATGTGATGTTTATTGGACTGCTATAAAAGCGGAGCCAACGCTGGAACCACACACGTCAATCTGATATGACGCCTGTATCGTAGGAGTACACATCGTTGGAGTACCAAGTAGTGCTCATTGCTTTCTTGTAAAATTAGGTAGCAAGCACCACAACCACTAGTGACGTTGCACCGATATTACGCCTGCGTAGGCTGTTTTTCCAAACCAGTTCATAGACCTGGCGTGGCTCAGTGGTAGAATACCTGATTGCCACGCAGAATGCTTGGGTTCGATTCCTGCTGGGATCCTAATTTTCATTCTTTCTATTCGTCAAGTCAACGCTGCCGATGTTGGTTTTTCTTAACGCTCTCGCATTTAAGTTACCAACGTCTGTTCTCGCCGTTCCTGGGTAGATATAAACTGTCAATCACCTGTGGCGCATACCCGTACACCGCGGCCCGTGGCAAACGGGTATGTGCCACACGTGTCTAGTAGAAAGGGTTTGATGACGTACGCGAGAAGATTTTCACATTATTCACGTCATGAACGGAAAATCATATTCGCCAAATCCTCTTACCCTCCCATGCCAATTTTGGTCCACACTAGGTTAAGGAGGCGATCATGAGAGCACCCAGACGTAGGCGGCTAGATAGATAGATAGATAGATACATAGATAGAAACGGCCAAAGTGCCAGAGGTTCGCTAAGAAATGCTTCGCATTTAATAATCCGCCCACTGTCCTTCAACAGGTCTGCACATCCCTGATCCCCACCAACGCTAATTCATTGTGCCTTTAATCGATCATAGCAAAAGAAAGGGAAGTAGAGCCAAGTGAAATCGGGAATGGATGGGTTTCGATTCTCCCTTTGACTGTGAATGGCATAACGGCCACTGGACGAAATTTTGTAAGCGTTGTGAAAAACAGGCGCAGCGTCTCAGCGTGCTGGCTTTAATCAGCGCGTAGGAGGCGTTGCTTAAACTAAGGAAATTGACGAGAAAATTTTGAGGGTTTTGGAGCGTGTGCTGAGCGACTCCGTGTGCATGCTTACATACGGGACATTCCCAAAGGCGTGCCCACCGCTAACATTAGAGAAATAAAATAAATGTATTAGCTGTTGTCGACACTTCTTGGCGACGGCTACAATTTTTAACCTGTTTATTATGAATAAAATAAGGTTGAGCAAAAATAATAGTCCTGCTTTCTGTGAGTTATAAACATCTTAAGATAGTCCATAAATGTTTCGCACAGACAAGAAAGATGCACACACGCCAAGTACTTAAGTTCTACTCATTACAAAAAAGCGTGCCATGAAAGAAGCGTTGAAGAACTTTCATTGCTTTGACATCAAATTCAGTGTATATGGAAATTTCTTTAAAAGAGGAAGGTAATGGTGAATGCATATTTTTAGACTTTTCATTTACCTCTCTGAGTTTGCAGGATTGTGCATTATTTTGCCATTTATGTCTGGACAATCACGAATTGCGTTCACTGCATACTGTAGAGGTCCATTTTTCGAAAAAAAGAATGTTTAAGAATTTCATCATTCCCTAATATATTTATTGACCGAAAATGAACTACAGCGCAGTGTACAAAAGTATGCTCAACAACTCGACGACGAGCGCGCGACGCTTGGAAAGGAAGTCCCTATCATTTAAACAAGTTGCCGTAGTCAGCCCTTGACGGTGAGCGGCGTCACCTGTGCAAACATGTGGAAATTGTTATCGAGAAGTGCGTTTATTGCACGGCTGAGTAGAATACAAAGCACAATGACAAGTTCAGACATCTCCAAAGGCAGGGACGCTTTTAATACCTAATTGTTCACTCTCCATGGAATATACTAATACTGATTCATTGTGTGCTCACAGTGGGTGCAATTTAGCCGAGGCGATGGCGTATTCGGTTGAGCTTGACCCTTTGTACAGAAGTTTATTCTGAAACAATAGCGCACTCCCGCCCCCTGTAACATTTAGCTGGTAGTATAATTTAGGTTGAATTGTTAAAGCGCTATCGTTTTAACAACTTAGGAGAACATGTGAAATGAAACCTGAGCTAATCAGTCTGCCTCAATATCTATGCCCGTTGTCTAATGTTAAAACACGCATGATACCTCAGGGTGCTGAACTGTAAGCGTCGGTAACACAAAGCATATTGGCTATATTCAGACAAACTTGTTCTGGAACGAGCACGGAAGTCGTG
This sequence comes from Rhipicephalus sanguineus, assembly GCF_013339695.2. Taxonomy (NCBI): domain Eukaryota; kingdom Metazoa; phylum Arthropoda; class Arachnida; order Ixodida; family Ixodidae; genus Rhipicephalus; species Rhipicephalus sanguineus. Next base: position 94,440,356 of record NC_051178.1, read on the forward strand.
AAACGAGCTTAAGTAGATCTATTCAGTCTTTCGTAACCGATAAAAGAAATCATAAATTTCTTCTGTAATTTAAATATATAATTCAAACTTCTAGTTTCTGGGGCCAATCCTTGTACTTCCGTTGCTCGGTGAAAAATGAGGCTGTCGGGATGGGCCTAATGGACCAATGTCATTCCTTTTTATTTGTTCGTTTACTTCAACGCTCGTATCAACGTGTTGTGTATGCCTTGTTAGCTTCAGCTTGTCCCAGCTTTCTTATGCGTACCAATTGAAGTCGAAAAGAGGAATTACTTTGGAGGAATGTTAATAATGAAAAGAGCAAAACGTTCACTTGCTCAAGGATACATGGCTAGTAGAACACATATAAGCCGGTCCCTCAGCGCAAAGCCGCAAAAGAATTTTCCATTAAAAAATTGGCATTTTTATGCTTTAGGTTAAACTCCTACGACATTTCATGTACATTCTGATGTATATATACGCCTAGCGATTAGCGATGTTATCTCGCGCAAGAGTACAATATTGTTGAGAATTCTCGCAATATTTCAAAACTGAAAACGCTGCTGAATAATTTTTCAACACACTAAATCGGAGCGACATTATAAAGTTATTGTAGTTTTAAAGAAGCACACATTGTTTCTATAAATAGAAATAAGCTTTCGATGGTGTGTCATTCAGAAATATACTACTTCGTTCTTTCGTTCTTACTTGTACGTTTCTCCGTTAAATTGTGTATGATAGAGAATACAGGAGATACAGTTGCATGGTAGAAAAAAAAACGTGTGAAAATATTCCCTCATAGCATTTTATGAATATATCTCACGTTTATTGTATTTTTCACTGTTTAATTTATATTTGAGATATACGGCGGTTATGTTTTGTTAAGTGTAGGTACATTTGTAATTTTTTTCTGTGGTCAAGAATTGCAGTGGTAATACTGTAGTGTTGCCTGTTTTACATATTTTGCGTCGTATACTGGGCTTCTGGGTCAAGTACCGTTGTCGTCCTAACCGCCTTTTAAGCGGTTCTTTTTCACTGCCCATTCGAGCAGTTGATAAAAAAGCTTAGCCAATGCGCCAATTAGTCGACGTCTTTCACACTATATTGACTCACCGGGTTGTCTCTGGTCTAATGGCCTGCTTTGCTGAGAGACAGGAGTTGGAAACGACGACCGAAAGCTTGGGGCACTATAGTTATTTGACAGCTGACATCATCACTTCGTCACGTTTCCGCCAACACCTTCACACTACCGCTTCTCAGTGGACCTCTTTGCCGCCAACTTTATCACGGCTTTCTTAAAGGGCCATTAAACAACCCTGAGGTCCAAAAATTGTTATGAAGATAAATATGCGCACTTTTGCAATGTGAACATGCTGCCGCAACAATTTTGCGAGTACGTGCTATAATGAGGAAGTTATAGGGGTTAGAACTCTGGAACCCGTGCGATACGAGTTCGCGCTCCGCCACTGTGCTGAGCGGTGCGACGAAAAAGCTGAATCATGCTGGAGGTGGCTCCGCGTGCAGACCGAAGCCAGAGTGAGGTCGATCCAGATGCAGAAAAGTCTAGCCCAAGGACGCGGATTGTAGACGTCTCCGTGAGAACACGACCATCAAGCGTAAGTCGTACAAGAGTTCGGTCAAGCTTGCGGCGGCCCCACTTATCTGCAATGCTCATCTAAGCAGTCTTTTCTTGTGAGGAGTGTGAGTCCCAATGAAGTGCACGAGACCAACGTTGCATCTAGTGCTGCCTGCAGTGCCCGCACTTGATGGTCCAGAGAAGAGTGAGTCGACCACAATGTCACGTCATCAGCATACATCAAACTTTTAGTTTGGGAATGCTTGATAGCTTCCACGCCATCAATAGTAGTGCAACGTTGAACAATATTGGCGCAAGAACAGACCACTGTGGCACTCCACGCTGCATGTTGAAGCGGCCGTAGCTGTTACCTAAGATGCGCACAGTAAAGGAGCGCCCTTGAAGAAAGGAACTGATGAATACGCGGACACGACCAGGCAAGTGAATCCATTGAAGAGCCTCAAGGATTGCTTCGTGGCTTACGTTATCATAGGTTAGATGTATGTCCATTGCAATCAAAGTTCGTACACGGTGTGAGTGGCCACCTATAAGCATCGCAGAGGAGGGGTATTCTAGGCCATCCTCGGTTCCAAGTTGAGGCCGAAATCCGATCTGGGCCGGGATTGTACCACTTGAAGTGTTCCAGCCACCATGTAAGGCGCGTAGCTACCACTCGCTCCAGGAGTTTACATAAAGTTATAATAAGCACAATCGGTCGCAGGTTTCCGAGTATGCCAGGAGGTTTGCCTTGTTTCGGGATGGCTACAACAACCGCATATTTCCATGACTCTGGAACTTCTCCCGATAGACACAGAATTAATATTTGTGTACAACGGGAATAGTTTTTCTTTGTTATGTTTTTCATAAGCTAGCCTCTTTCATCCTGAAGACTTACGTCGAATGCTAGCGCCTATTCAATAATTGAATATACAGAAATATCTACAGTAATACATCAATCAGGAAGAAAGCCAAGTCTAAAGTAAGGAAAATGCTTAATAATTAAGGAAATGAGATATTTGCTCCCGGCATTTATAAGTACTTTCTGTAGCGGTGGACATCTTAAAATGACGAGAGATATCAGTTACTACAGTAGTTGTAGCAATTAAGTTAATTGACTGTTTAACTGTTGGGCACCGGTGGCATGGTCCAATGGGAGAATTGGAGACCTTCGTTCGAAGAGTCCATTGCCTGAGATTCCCAAAAAGCGGACGCTGGTGATTTAGCAGAGTGACGAAACCTGACCAATATCGCGGGTGAAACCGAAACACCGGAGAGCGCAACTGTCATATTGTTCCGAGATGCCCAGAATGAGCGAGCGTCGTTACATAAACCATCGAACGACATCGCTCCGTATGTGTGCGTGGGCTGAGCTTGGGATTATGGCATGCATGGCGCACGTACGTTCACCAATGTAGATGTACACCACAGCAATCGCTTTATTTATTTATTTATTTATTTATTTATTTATTTATTTATTTATTTATTTATTTATTTATTTATTTATTTATTCTGTCATTACTCTTTAACCTGGTATTCTTCAGATTACAAGCCAATCTACAAGAAATTCAGGGCCTTAACCACACTCTGTATGCCGATGATATTACCCTATGGGTGAAGAAGGGTGGTGATGTACAAATAGAACAGACATTCCAAAGCGCGATTTAAACAGTCGAAGAATATCTACAGGGCACCAGACTGGTTTTCTCGGCGGAAAAAGCAGTATTATTATTATACAGGCCGACATGCAGGGGCCGTAAACCAAACAGCTACAGAGGGGAATACAATCTCGAAACGGACATATAATTGAAGATCGCAGCTGGTGAACCCATACCTAAGGTGGATAAAATCAGTTTTGAGACTAGTAATTCAAGCAAAATAATAATATCTGGGGTTTTACGTCCCAAAACCACGGTATGATTATGAGGGACGCCGTAGTGGAGGGCTCCGGAAATTTCGACCATCTGGTGTTCTTTAACGTGCACCTAAATCTAAGTACACGGGCCTCTACCATTTCGCCTCCATCGAAATGTGACCGCGACCTTCGGGTCAGCAGCCGAGCACCGTAACCGCTATACCACCGCGGCGGACTAATTCAAGCAAAAGGAAACAAGGGAGAAACCATTAGGAAGCTGGAACGGAGAGAATCTCATGTTATGAGGTTGATCAAAAGGATAGCCAACAGACACAGCGGGATGAAAGAATTAAGGAAGCATGATCAGACTGGTACAGGCGTTACCTATGAGTAGGATAGTGTATGTAGCGCCCTACCTTAGGTAGTACGTTGCAGAAAAGATAAAATTAGACTGCCTCATTAGGAAAATTTTTAAACAAGCCGTAGGACTACCAATCAGCACTAGTACCGACAAGCTCTTAGAATTAGGCCTGCACAATAGACCTTATGCAAAATTGCTGCCATCCGTCGGAGCTTTGACGAAGCTACCAATTTGGCGCCATGTTGGACGCTTGTGTCCGAATCGTAGTGCTGTCGCTGCTATTTGTCCTTGCTTATATCTCCTTTGGTAGTCGGCAATTGGGGCATAAAAACGTCAGACGAGCCTGTACACGTTACTGGCCTTTCCTAGTTTTTACGTTGACAATTATTACGCATGAAAAACTGTCTCGCAGCGAGAAGAAGGTACGTTTGTGACCGAGTCACATGTAAGCCTGTAGTCGTTGAGAATGAACCTTTGTGCATGGTTATAAATTTTGTCTGTTTTCAGTGTAGTGAATAAAGCGCTGTTAGCTATCGGAATATCATGTGTGTGGTGCAGGATGGTTGGGCGGAGGCATTAGCGGCAACGAGGCTGGGCACAGCGATGACGGTAAGAAAAGTGTGTTGACCCAATTCAAAGCCTATTTCATAAGGGACAGCGTACGTTAACCTATTGTATTTTGCATCTTCTTATTTTAAATAAAACGGCGTCTTGTTTGTTATTTTTGAAAGAAGAAATATTTCGCTACTGTAGTCACCTATGTATATTTTGCGTAGAATTACCGCACGGCTAAAATGTAAGAAAGGCCCCCTTCTCACGCACGTGAAAAGCAAACATGACAAGCGTTAGTTGCTCCAAGGAGTAGGCGCGGATTAGCTGGTATTTTATTGAATATCCTTCCGGCATGTACTTGTAAACAACACCATCCGCCAACAATATTCGTGTTCACATTGTCGCTTTCGGGCCTACTGGCGCCTACCATTTCAACCCGTTGCAGCAAGGCAGTTTTGCTTCGGCGACTGAACTCTTGCGAAACCACCTATGCGCGTAACCAACGGTAGCGCACCCACCGTCGAGTGTAACACACCTGCGGTAACACCCATTTTTTTTGTTTCGTGCCACACACAAGCATATGTTAACGTATCAGCGTCAGCAGCAAGGGGAACCTGATATGTGCTCTTCTTGACGTATAAATGAAGAAGAAAGTAGGGGGAGTGGGGGGAGGGGTCAGGCCATTCGGGCCGCCCCTCTGAAGTTGGCAGTAATAGCACATGAAGTGCTTGAAAAAATGCGCATATAGGGATGCAGTACGCGCGCAAAGCATCCCACCAAATTGTACCTTCTTAAACTTCACAATCGAAAACAAACTATGACCAACACGCTCCAGCACAATCGGTCCGTTCACTGAGAATCGATGAGTCGCACGAGCTACCTAACATATAACTGTTATCGCAATGTGGTAAACAAAGTAATGGTGTCAGCAACTGCGCAGGCATGGGCTAATAGTAGCGATGCAGCTTTGGAGGTTGTACACGAAGCCGGTTTGTCCGTGCCTGCAAGCGGCCCGAATCCTACGCAACAGCCAAGTCCATCGAGCGGTAGATTGTCAAACCAGGCTCATCTGGTTTCCGGCTCACATGGGAGAGGTATCAGAGACTCAACGCAACCTAAACGAGACGGCACACGCCAAGGCGCGCGAGCTCACAAACCGCACCGGCGACCGTCGTCTATGGGACAACACCAAAGACCGCTTGACCAGCTATAATGAAACTACCAAGGCCTTCTGCCTGGCCCGCCGAACCTTTCCTCCGCCCAGCGACAAGCTGAACAGGACGCAGGCGGCGGCCCTCAGACAACTGCAGACGTACACGTACCCCAACCCCGCACAATGTAACAGGCTCTACCCGAGTACATACCCGACAAATATATGCAAGGTCTGCCACACTGAGGTCGCCACATTAAATCACATGCTCTGGGACTGTGACAAAAATCCGGAAGGTGCTAACTCCGGAACCCTTCCGCCGCGGTGGGCCGCTGCCTTGCGCAGCCTCAGCCTCGGCGACCAACTTTGGGCTGTCCAGCAGGCCCGCGAGGCGGCGGTGAGGCAAGGCCTCGACGTCCCCACGTGGAGACCTAAAGCCCAGTCGGCGAAAGCTCTGCCGGACCATCAATAAAGTTGTTACCAACCAACCAAATCCCACGTACCGTGGGAATCGATGTTATGCCAAGCATGCGCAGGAAGGTGACTGTGTGGCAATTTTTAACACTGAGGGAAACTTTACGGAATGACGCTAGAGAAATGTGCAAGTGCTATACGCACACAAATATTTTGAAGAGTCACACATGTATTATATAACCAGTTCTTTACAGTTGCTTAACGATGCCAATAGCGAAATATGTGTTGCCCACACCACACGCAGTAAGCTGATGTGTAGTGCTTATATTCTTCAATACTGGATAGCGCGAATTCGAACAGGACAGTCGCTACTCGCAACTATGGTTTATTCAGAAAAGTTTCCCTAGATATATACACAGCCGAGTGGCAAGCGTAGGTGGACTGCATGTACGTTAGAGTTGCAGTTGTTAGAGTTGAGTTACAGTTGTTATGCTTGTACTTATCCGCAAAGGCGTACGCAGTGTTCCCCTTCAGGGGGAGCGGGGGCGAAGGTTCATTGCGGTGCCCCCCTCCCTATTAGGTCAATGTATGAGGCAGACTTTGCGCCCCCGTATTCTTAGGTGACTAGAGGGGGGGCGCCCCCCTGCCCCCCCTCTGCGCACACCTATGCTTATCCGTTACGACGGAGAACGCACGCATGTTTCACGAACCCGTGTGCATATGTGGAAAAAGTTCTTGGCATTTCTTGAATAAGGTCATCATGACTGTGATCAATGAGCACGAGCAGCTGGACAGGACTTGTTATCGAATTCGGTCGTAATCGCGGCTACGAATGGTCTAAGTGTAGTGAAGTGCGAGGAGTAGTGGAGCTGGTGGAAACCGCGGTTGGCTTTTACGAAGAAATGATCTGTGATGCCTTTTGTCCTGGATGTGGCACCGAGGTCTTGTGATGCCCTGTCCACATCCAAAGCTGTCTTTCATGCCGTCTAAGAACCAGGCTTTGTTGGGTTTTGACAAATCAGTGCTGAAGTCACCGGTAATCAGGAAGGACATGGTCCTCTCGGCAGAGTTATTGTAGCAAGCATTGACCCCGGTTTTTGCCTAATCCACGTGGTCGACGTTGTGGACCAACTGGACCAGTAGATGGTAGCCCAGCGTCTTCTGTCTTCAGCTCCCTAACTTTCCTTGCGTCGGCCGCTGTGGTGTAGTGGTTACAGTGCTCGGCTGATGACCCGAAGGTCGCGGGATCAATCCTGGCCGCGGCGGTCGCACTTCGATGGAGGCGAAATGGTAGAGGCCCGTGTACTGTGCGGTGTCAGTGCAGGTTAAGGAATACCAGATGGTTAAATTTTCCGGAGGCCTTTAGTATGGCGTCTCTGATAATCATATCGCGGTTTTGCGACGTAAAACCCCAACAATTACTATTATTATCACTTTCCTTCCGTGTCAAAGTGTATATTCGCGTTTACTGCGTTGATTGAGACTGTTATCACCTGTGGCACTTACCCGCATAACAGTAACTCTGGTATGCGGGTGTGTGCCACACGTAACTGAGGGAAAGGGTTTCATGACGTACGCGACAGGTATTTCGCGTTATTGATGTCATAGGGTCATTCCACGCCAACTGTCCCAGCCTTGGCGCTCGACCATCTGGGATTTCAATGAAAAAAATCGAGGACTATCTATCCAAAGCCAGAAGCCTTCCGCCAAAATATTTTTGGCCAAAAAAAATTTTTCAGTGCCGCAAACCCCATGTGAAGTTTTTCGGAAAGCTCGAAACTATGGCTCGGAAAATGCGTTTTCAAAAAATCTCTTCTTCATATATTAGGCTAGGACAAATTTTTCCCTACATAAAGATAGTAGGCTTCTCACTTAAAATAAGTTTCACGAACGTTTAGGCTTTCGTGAAATTTTCATGGGGCATGAAATATTGGCAATATGACCAATATTGGGGATTTTTTCATAGAAAGGCGACATTCAGTGAAATGTAATATTTTAATTTAACTGATTGCCAGGAAGTTTTACTGTAGCCCAAAAATAGTTTGAGACGTATATGGCGTGAAATGTTCTGTAGAGCTGACGACAAAGTTGCAAGAAAGTTGATTTTTGCACATGTTTAGCCGTAAATTTAACATTGAGGTGCTCCTAGTAAAATTATGCTAAATAGCGCATTTACTAGTAACATTAGTTGTTTACTGACTGAGAAAGTTTTATCAAATTACTTTTTGTTTTAAGGAAGAAAAAAAATTTTGAAGTTGTGTTCTGCCGATGTCTATTTTTGCTCGCGTTTTCTCTTCGCAGAAACGCGTCCAGCGGTTAGTGCAACCTACATGGGCGCGAGGTTTGCCACGGAACAGCTAGACAACATAATAATCTCTGCCCGTGCTTATTTGAATGCTTTAATAGTGAGTATTGGCCTGAGTAAAAGAGAAATACGAACTCCGCTAGAGTGAATTTACCCACATGCAGCTGTCCATTGAAGGTCGGCATAGTGAGCTTACGCAACAGCGGGAAGTGACACCGATGCGTGCAACGCTCCGTTGCCTGCGCACAGATATAAAAGTGGGAAGAACACTACGATTAAGGAAAAATTCAGTTGCTGTAATATGAAACGCATGTTGTACTTTTGCACCAATTCACGGTTCCTGGTCAAACATCATCACTTATATACATCGGCGTGCGCACAGGGGGGGGGGGGTGCAGGGGGGCGGCCGCCCCTCCCCTAATCACCTAAGAGGACGGGCGCAAATTCTGCCCCATACCTTGACTCCTTGTCACCTAAGAGGGAGGGGGGGGCGCAAAATCGCCTCGTACATTCACTTAGTAGGGGGGTGCACTGGGATGAATCTTCGCATCCCCCCCCCCTCCTGATGGGGAACCCTGCGCACGCCCTATGCTTATATACGATTGTGTTCGTCACAAGTGCAACTGATCTCCTTTGTTAAAGCAACTAATCTGTTCCTTTTGCCACTTTTAAACCTTGCGCAGGCAACGGAGCGTGCACGCATCGGGTGTCACTTCCCGCTGTTGCGTAAGCTCTCTATGCCGACCTTCAATGGACAGCTGCATGTGGTTAAATTCACTCTGGCGGAGTTCGTATTTCTCTTTTACTCAGGCCAATACTCACTATTAAAGCATTCAAATAAGCACGGGCAGAGATTATTATGTTGTCTAGCTGTTCCGTGGCGAACCTTGCGCCCATGTAGGTTGTACTAACCGCTGGACGCGTTTCTGCGAAGAGAAAACGCGAGCAAAAATAGACATCGGCAGAACACAACTTCAAAAATTTTTTCTTCCTTAAAACATAAAGTAATTTGATAAAACTTTCACAGTCAGTAAACAACTAATGTTGCTAGTAAATGCGCTATTTAGCATAATTTTACTAGGAGCACCTCAATGTTAATTTACGGCTAAACATGTGCAAAAATCAACTTTCTTGCAACTTTGTCGTCAAGCTCTACAGAACATTTCACGCCATATACGTCTCAAAACTATTTTTGGGCTACAGTAAAACTTCCTGGCAATCAGTTAAATTAAAATATTACATTTCACTGAATGTCGCCTTTCTATGAAAAAATCTCCAATATGGGTGCATGTTGTCAATATTTAATGCCCCATGAAAATTTCACGAAAGCCTAAACGTTCGTGAACTTATTTTAAGTGAGAAGCCTACGATCGTTATGTAGGGAAAAATTTGTCCTAGCCTAATATATGCAGAAGAGATTTTTTGAAAACGCATTTTCCGAGCCATTTAGTTTCGAACTTTCCGAAAAACTTCACATAGGGTTTGCGGCACTGAAAATTTTTTTTCGCCAAAAAATATTTGTCGGCGGAAGGCTTCTGGCTTTAGATGGATAGTCCTCGATTTTTTTTCATCAAATCGCAGGTGTCGCGCGCCAAGGCTGGGACAGTTGGCGTGGAATGACCCCATAACAAGTGAATCGTGTTCGTACTACACTCGTCCTATGCTATGCAAATTTTGTATATTTCAACCTGTGGAGACGACTGGGAGAGCGGCCCATGTCCTCGTAGGAGTATAGTAGAATAGATAGATTAGATAGATAGATGATAGATAGTAGATAGATAGATAGATAGCTAGATAGATAGATAGATGATCGCATAGATAGATAGATAGATAGATAGATAGATAGATAGATAGATAGATAGATAGATAGATAGATAGATAGATAGATAGAAGAAACGTCCAAAGTGCCTCAGGTTCGGTAAGAAATGCTTCGCATT
>NC_051178.1:94450599-94521322 GCF_013339695.2 Rhipicephalus sanguineus
ATCCACGGAGTGAATGATGATGAGTGGGCGAAGCTGCGGAGGTTCATCCGGTAACCGTGAATCTTCCGTGACTTCTGCCCAGTACATCATCACCGACGTGAGATCGGGCTCGTTTATACTAAAGGTTCGATGAGAGTTATGACGACTTGCAGCTCACTTTAATTTCACATGTACGCTGTGAATTTTCATTGTTATTCACGCACAGGAGAAATCGCACACACGCACTACCTTGGAGGTCAAAATCCATGCCTATATATACGGGGTGGTCAGTGAACGGTTGTGCAGCGCGAGCGGTCGGTTTTTTCAATCAAGACGCTGCCGCGACGCTGCCTGCGTCGGCGCCCCTGCGCCGCGAGGCAAGAAAGGGGGGCGGGACCGTAGGAGAGGAGAGGGCGATACATATCACGTACTGTCGCAGCGCATTGTCTTTAGGGAGCCTTCATGTGTGCACGCCCCCTCCGTTTTTAAGACTGGTTGCACACTACTACGACGAGGACGAACGGGTGCCGCTATAAGGAGCTTCGCCCCTAATAAGATCGCGAATTAGGGTCGAGAGAATACGAAGGGGAGCTGCAGAAACACAGTGAACTATATTGCACAATTGTGGTGGGCCCAGCAAGGCGATAAAGTAATATAGGTTATGAAGGCGACTGACGCTGTGTGTGTTTCCTGTGAGCGGTCGTTTGTGTGACAATGTGATCCAAATTTCATTTTGGCTGCCTTATTGAAACACCGAATATGAACAAGATCATAAACACGGTATAGGCTAAACGATAAATAAAGACAACCCCGTGCCATTGGGTTAATCTGATAACTGATACATTTAATCATAGAGCGACAGGCGTGAACTTTTACGGTGCAAGGAGACGTTAGGAAGGACAAGATTTATAAAATGTTGATGGAATAACACTTGCACGACGAAAGTACTTACAGAAGATGATGCGATCCCCGTGATTTTGAACAAGTTCAACATTAAGAACATAGTTGCTAAGATGTGAATCGTATATGCATGCTGCGAACTGGAACTTGCGTTGTAGTAGTATATTTCCTCACTAAGTCTAAAGTGTATAATAGTATTCCTCTGGCTTATCCTATACGGCGCGTTTTCAAGCACCTTCGAAACCGTTGGAGCACTTGATAATCAGGATGGCCCGAAGAATGCGCTTAAGATCTCCTTTTCTGTGTTATAATGCGCATTGTCGAGCGCACAAGAATAACTGATGTTGGCACTGATTCTTCCTGTACTTAATAACCGTACCAGCCTGTAGATTGTCGTAATAACGGCAAGTTAGTAGCCCGTAGTAGAATCTAAGCGCACGCGGTAACATCAGCAGTTTATTAAAGCGAAAGCCTTGTATGTGTCATGATTAAGATGCAATGTTTAGCAGGTTGGCGATTCATAATTAAGTAATGATCCAAAAAAAAGGCAGCCTCGCCGCTAGGCCAGGTTTTCTTCGAGTTTCCGCTTTAGAGCTATCCCGTTGAGACATCTAACCGCCCTAGTCACGATCTTATTAGCCTTATTTTGATGAGGCTGCACGCCGCACCAATGCACGGAACAACGGACCCAACGATCTGTAGTCCGTTTACGGGCCACATGGAACTAGGGGCGGTGGTGGTTTCTTGCCCGTGGAAATGCTCTCAAAGATTCACTCCAATCCAGCGCGGCAGCGATGTTTTCGTCAGCTGTCCCGTCTTGTTTACTTCGCGTCACTTCCCTTAATTAGGCCACTCGAAGTCAGCACAAATGTTCGTCTATGCCCTTTCGCGGCTTGCGCTGCACCGACGAACGTGAAACCATCGTGCACGTGGGAAGCAAGTTGAGCACTAAGGCAGCCATCTTGGAACATGGGTGTAGTGGATGCAGGCATGAGGGAGGGCGCGCGCATCGACACCCCTCGCTAGTGGGAACGGCAGCGATTCTCCGCGCTCAATACTTGCGGTATGAGTTCTAAAAGCATTTATTTCGGGTTTTACAAAGCCGGTAAAATAGTGTATGCTGTAGCTGTGTTAGTGCTTTCGCCCAGGTCAAGTGTTTGACTTATGTAATATCTAGATAAAAATATGGAAATTGATAAAGCTACATTCTCTTCATTGCGTAAGACACTTCGCACTTCAACCAAATCATTCAAAAAGAACAAGCTTACTTTCTCTCGTCAACATTCACAAGATAACCGACATTTTTAAATTTCGGAAATTAGGAGAAACTTTGCAAGAATCAAGCGTGTGCTGCGTGAACATCTTCACGAGGTCTTCTGAATATGTTGACGTTTTATGTATGATAAATTAATGATCTGCGAACTTTCTCTTTGCGTGGCCATTTATATTATAGTACTGATGTTAGTTATGTGGATGTCCATTCTTGTATAAATTTGCGTTGTTTTGTAATCTTCGACAACTTCACAATGAAAACTACCATGCAACAGGAGAGGAGTCGCCGGAGCCATGCAAAGGCACTAACAGCTCTATAAACACATTTATTAAAAGAACAGCGAGTTATTTCCACAAATTGTTTTTACCTGTCAATATAGTTTCGTCTCCAGTTTAACATTACAGTGAGATTTGCGACGTGTGTTTTGAAAAAAAAATCACTCACTTTAACGTTTGCTTCCAACTACGCAGTGCTTCCGCTTTCGCAGTAGTACTACTAAGCAGCTGACACATGGACGTTGAATTTTACGCGCATCCTAAATAAATTCACAAGTATAGGGACGTCACCGAAACTATTTTATTGCGATAGCAACTATATGGACGGTCTCGGGTGATTTTTGCCGTCGCCGTCGCCGCCGTCATGCTGCGTATATGTATAAGTATGTATATATACATCAATATCCCAAAGAAAAATAAATAAGAAAAATGCTTCCGAAGCGCGGAATCGAACCAGCGACCTCTGAAATCACAGCGCGGTGCGCTAAGCACTACTCCACCAAGCGTATATCCCTAAGTATCTAACGGCGAGCGTTATATACACACCCTTTACCGTTTGCAGTCCTCCGAGACGGAGGCGCTTATAAGCGTTTCTTCATTACTAGCGAGATGGCGCTAGGAGCGCGTCGGGCGCACTAAAAGGCGTCGACCAGCTCTCTCGCTTACCTTGCCCTTCCGCTGTCTGCTCGCGCGGGCGCTCGAACAAGCTACCGCAGTGTTCATGATTCTCAGCAGATGGAGCTACGTGGTACCTCTCACCGCGCGTCGCGTACGTGTAGCTAAAAGCGTTTCAGATGTCGGGAACGTACGTGAGTGTACTTTTCACGTTTGCGTATGAGAAGTCTCTACGTACGTGAAATTAAAACTGTCAAGTAGCTGCCGGGTAGTGATGGACGCACGGTAGTTGCAGCGCGTCCAACACGGGCCGCTCTTCTTGCTATCGCATTCATTGCTTCGCCCTTGCGGCGAAACTGTGACTTTTTTCATTTTAAGATGTTACATTTTTTATTTCAATGAAGAAAATGCCTTTTCACATGTCTCAACATCAACAACTCCTTCTTCTTTTCGAGCGTTTTAATGCAGGCCACGGCCAATATCGTTTTCTGTTAATATATATTTTTTTTATTTTATAAACAGACAGCGTCATTTCCACGCTTATTTGCTCTTGAGTCCTTTAAGCAGCACATACACGTGGCGGATTTCTATTAAGCCTAATGCCACATGCAAAAGAAAAGTTGTGCAACTACAAGATGGCGTTGTTGCTGTTATTTTCTTTATTTTTGCGTGAATAGATGGCTTTTTCAATTTTGTTGTCTTAGCACAAAGCAATATCCGCGAGTGTACCAAGCGGAAAGGCGCTCAGTGCAGGCGAATAAATTGATACAACTAGCTACGAATGGGAAGTCACAGCTGTCTTAGATGGCAAGAACTGTATTTTTTTCCCTTTGCTAACTGCTCTTCATTCAACAATTTATAAAATGTTTTGTTTCTTTTCGTTGCATTTTGGTTCTGGCGCTAGAAATTTCAATTTCGGCCCCACAGATCTGCTACTTTTTATAACGCCTGATAAAGCAAAAGAGGATTTGAATGGCAGGATAAAATCGTTTTGACACTCGTTTATTTCATTTGCTTTGCAAAATTTTGAAAACTCTGCCTTGGGATTTGTCCCCTCGGCCCTGCGTGTCGGTTTTTCTTTTGTGTAGCTAACATTCTCTTTCTATCCTGTGTTCATTCTAATGTGAACAAACTGAATGCCCGCAATACTTGGGAACAGTAAGCCTTACGTTGCAGCAGCGGCTTTTGCACGTCGCTTGCTCGTTTAGTTCAGTAGACACTCAGCGATTCACCAGATGCTCATATCCTCATGCTCGGTGCGGCGAAAGACAAACTTAACTGAAGAGAAATAGGGGTTACCACAGATTATCTGTCCTTGAAAAGAATTAGTGTTGTCACAATGACCTTTTTTGGCTCATTGTGTAAACTGCGAGTTAACGAAGCCGTTTGTAATGACATGAGCACATAATAGCAATTACAGATCGCTTTGCTCATCATCTTACTATACAATGTTGTCCTACTGCAGGATGGAATACTTACGTGGAAGTAGTTTATATGCAAGTCAGGAATACACAATTCATTATTGGAGCAACCCTAAGTTCAAAAGGAACATGGTAAGCGTTCTCTATTTCTTGGTCACACGGGGAATCGGGGCAATTATATCGCTGTATTCCGCAGAGGATACAGTTTGTAAATGTTACTTCAATTCGAAGCCTACGAAAATATTGTACTCGTGTATCGCGAAAAAGTGCTGCTACGTCGTGTTCTATTGTTGGGTTCAATTTTTATAAGAATGGCCGTTTTGTTTTGGTATTATTGCACCATTTTGCGGCGGAGCATTTCCCCGCAGTACCTTTTGCTACCCTACAAACGAACGAGCTATCTTAGGAGACCAAAAATAGTCGAGAGAGTACCATACTGTAAATTGCGTGGTATAGGGAAAGAAACGCTTCCAACTGAAACGTCAGTCTGTTCTTTCGAGCAAACTGTATTTAAAGCTTAATTTTCTATTTCTTTGTTTCTATTTTCCTGTGCAAATAAAGAACAGTAGAACCATCGACGCCAGTCTTGAACATTTAGGTTTCATTACAGAAAGAGATAATGGCAGGTAGTTTGCTGAATTATTTGGTGGAAAGGGAAAACATCACTGCTCGCATGTTGAATACAGTTACCTCACAAAACGACCAAAGACAAGTAAGTGTTCCTATTTCTTCGAAAACGGGATTCCAAGTATTTCTAGTGTTTCTAAATGATTCTCGGAACACGATAAGACACTTTGCAAACTTCTCCCAAATGACTCCAGTCTCTCCTAGCGAGCAAAAGCGATTTGTGTTGCTCACTCTAACGAGCATGCAACGAGGGGCTGCAATAGTAGGCATGCAAATTAGACGTTGGGAGAGTGTTACAGGCGGGTGAACCTGCAAAACCACGAAGAATGAAAGTAGGGTCTTTGAGGGCGTAACACGCGAGGAGTAAACTTGAAAAGAATGAAGTATTCTGCGTGCATAACTCATGAACAAGATACTAATATCCTCGATGTTTTCCGTATTTGTGGCAGAGACCAGCAGTCACACATCAAGGTTACTGGTTTCACGAAGAACTTCCTGATTAATTATTCGCGCACTCTCTCCTAGGCGGTCATGGTAGAGCTTTTGTGCGTTTTGTATTAATTTTGTGAGAAAACGATCCTTTTTTATTATCTGCCGCTGTAAGCATAACAGTACCTCGAGGCAGCAAATAATTCACATTCGTAAAGCTCAGGCACAAAATCAGAGTCTAGTTTTACGAGCGACAGTGAATAATTTGTAGACACTATGGTGTCGGTCCCGAAAAACGCATGTTTTCTTACGTCCTTTTGTGTTTGGACTTTCAGATTTAGATTGAATGCTTACCCCCTGAACTATGCAGAAGAACTGAGAATTGGGCGAGTTGGTGTTCGCGCTGGTGTTCGTGTCCCTTCTTCACCTCTGTCTCGTTGTATCGCGCTGAATCCACACAATATGTTTCCTCAACTATGACCTAATCATATGCGTGACTTCAATTGCAGGAAGTACTGCAGATTAACTTTATTCTTAAGTACAAACTTCTACAGGTTGGGGTAACATTTATGTTCTTTCATTTCTTTTCTCTTGCTCATTTCAGCGGTGTTTTTAAACGTACGAGAGAGTGCCCTAACCAAGTCAACTGTAGAGACGTGTGCAACGGCATGTTTAGCACATCAACAGATGAACATGCGCTATAGGATTATGAATAGGAAGGAAGTAAAAAAGAAAAGCTGAGTGCATTTTTATCTCGCTAAAACAATGGAATCGCAGAGATCCAAGGTCAGCTTGCAATTTTCATCGGGCGCGACCAGCTAAGCTTGATGTAATATCATGGAATAGCAGACAAGACACAATGAGGAGTAAATATGTGGAACTGCAAATGTTAGTTTTTTTTATTAACGCAGCCTCAATATGCCACCTCCTGGCTAGCACAGAAGCTCAAGATACATCATTAATATATATTGGTCCCCTGTACAATCTTGTTACAGGAGCGAGCTTATGTAGATGTAGATGTAGTTGTAGATCCTGTACTGCTGGCTCACACCTGCTTAGGGGGATTGGCCAAGAATCGGGTAGCTTAGAAAAAATATTTAAACACTAGAAATGAGAATAATTTTTTATTTTGTATAACAAAACGATTTTTTGCAAGTTAATTTTGCGAGAATAATAATTAAAAAAAGGAAAAAGGTGGGTGGAATTTCTGTATTTTACTTTTGGTTGACTATGGAACTTTGGAACTCTGGTTATTGGGTAAATCTCTGCGATTGTTCTATGATATCTTGCATGGCCTGACATACTTTCCCGCTGCTGTGTCCAAGGTAAGTGCACCTAGAGATAGTAAATTTGAGGTTGTCAACTCTAATCCCATGATGCGTAAAAGCGTTTCTAGAGATGTCTTTCGTAATGTAGAAAACTTTTTACAAGAGATCAGAAAGTGTTCTATTGTTTCCTCGTCCCTACAAGAACAAAGCGGCGATGGTGCGAAACCGGCTCAATATAAATAAAAGTTTAATGATGGAATACGACAACGCAACTTCGTAATTATAACTTCCAGATCTATGTCATGACATGTTGAACTTTTCCAGGGTGTCAATAGATGATTAATATCCGGGGAAGCCCAACCATGGTGGTCTAGTGATTATGGCGCTCGATTGCTAACCCGAAGGTCGCGGGATCGAATCCCGGCAGAGGCGGATGCATTTTCGGTGGAGGCGAGAATGCTTGAGGCCCGTGTACTTAGATTTAGGTGCACGTTAAAGAACCCCAGGTGGTCGAAATTTCTGGAGCCCTCCACTACGGCGTCTCTCATAATCATATGGTGATTTTGGGACGTTAAACCCAAGATATTATTATAATGTCCGGGGAATTTTTTAGAGATGGTATACTGAATTCTCGCATCATCATTTGGCTCCGAAATCTAGCCTCTACTATAAAAGTTGATGTAGGAGTAATATTAATAGCTGGTTTGTCTAACGCCGCTTTCGCTAATGCATCAGCTGTTTCATTTCGAAATAGGACTCTATGTCCAGGTACCCATACTAAACGGACATACGTTAACTGATCAGGTATGAGGGATTTGAACTCTTTCAATGTGTTCATATCACCGGATGCCGTGAGCGCACTGCATACTGATAAAGATTCCGTTATGATTACTGCGGAATTTATTGATGTGGGCAGTTGACGAAGGGCCAAGACTATCACTAAAAATTCTGCAATAAAGATGGGTGTGTAACCTGGAATTCCGAGGGAAAAGGACCAGTCGAGAGCAGGGCATGTCGGAAAGGAACCACATTAACATATGTAATGTAGTGTGGTAGAAGAGTAATGTAACAACCAGGCGTCACAGAATGCGAATTGTGCAACGAGTGGGTTGTTGAATGCTTCCAACCCATTACAAAGGGCTCTGCCATAATTCTTCATCGTCATCAGCCACATCATCAACCAAGTGCACATAATGCCTTAGAGGTGTTTAGGGGGTACCACGGTTCTCCTCAGAATGACGAAAAATTGCGTAGTGGCTGATTCCCTACTTCACATAAATTGTGATTATTTATAGCGTAGTGGGCTCTTTGCAAGTGCGCTTCTATTGGTTACCAAGGAAGCCCATAAGGCCCCTATGGACCATTTCCTAAGGGTCTCAATAAAGTTAATTTCCTCTCTCTCTCGCTCGTTCTCACGTTAACGTATGTTATAAAGCGTGGTAGGAGAGTTAAATAACGACAGGGAGTCACACAATGCGAATTACGTAACTAGTGGGTATTTTAAAGCTTCCAACGTATTACATAGGGCTCAGCCATAATTCTTCATCGTCATCAACCCTCGCATCAATAAGGTGCGCAAAATGCCTTACAGATGGCACCTCGCTTCTCCGCAGAATGACGAATAATATCGGAGTGGGTGCTTTGCAACTTCACAAAAACTATTATTTGGGGCGAAGTTGGCACGTTGCTAGTGTACTTATATTAGTAGCCGCAAGAGAGTTTCTAATAATAATAATATCTGGGGTTTAACGTCCCAAAACCACCATATGATTATCAGACGCCGTAGTGGAGGGCTCCGGTAATATCGACCACCTGGGGTTCCTTAACGTGCACCTAAATCTAAGTACAGGGGCCTCAAACATTTTCGCCTTCATCGAAAATGCAGCCGCCGCGGCCGGGATTCGATCCCGCGACTTTCGGGTCAGCAGTCGAGTGCCATAACCACTAAACCACCGTGGCGGGGCGTAAGAGAGTTTCTAACGGGCTCTAGAAACACCGCTCTTCCAGCTTTCGCTGTGTCTGTGCGGCGCTTTTCGTTCAGGCCTGACATTTTTTAGTTAATTTTCAACGGTAAGATAAAAAACAAAACATCGCGTCATTTTTTCTTCATTGCGTTTTCGTGCTGTTCGCAGTTTACGAAAAATTTCGTTGTGCCATTAGGCTGTTTTTCTGTGAAAGAGTTACCCCGCGGTCTCAGCCTTATATAGTTTACAAATGTTTCGTCATTTATAGCGAGAAAGGGGCCCATGGAGTTTCGTATCATTTTTCAAGCCCACAATTAATTGAAGTAATCCCCAGTCCCAGAAAACGCAAAGAAAACTGGAAGACAAGTTGTAGGCATGCATTTAAAACGAACATAAAGAAACAGACGCCATAAAAATAGTGATGAAAGGTTTTTACTTGAAATTACATCTTGTTGCACATATGCAACACTGGGCAGTAATGGAACGGAAGATATAAGGATAGGTAAACGGTAGCTGAGCTTATATAATTTTTTTTCTGAATGCAAGAATGAAACAATGATAGAAAATGGATTGTCCGTAGGTGTTCTAAGCCTGGTGAAAGTGCGTAAAGCAATTACGGTTTTTATTGAGGCACAGATACACCTGGCACTTTGAGTAAGAAACAAAGGTGTAGCCCCCTTTGCAGGCCTTGCATCTGGTTCTGCGCTCGTTCCAAAGTGGCCAATGCTGTGTTCCGTCCTTTCGGACGTTTCGTGGTACTGCACTGAGGACCTTCTTCACGGCTAGGACATTTTCCTTAGATGGTCGTCCAGGTGCACGCTTTCTGTAAAGCACCAATGCAGTCGCAAGCTTCGACAGAAAACTACGCAGAGGTATTCTACGATTGCCTTGCTGTTGTGCATGGCGTTTATGCAGAAACCATGCATTCACTGCGGTCATTTTCACGGTGTACCAGAATATGTACATGTACCATCGCTTTGCCCGCATTGGAAACTGTAGCACATATTGTCTAGCAGGTCAACACCACCAATTGACTTATTGTACATTGGCACAATAGCAGGGCACTCAACTGGAATGTGAGTCTTCTGCTTCTTGTCCCATCTTTTGACAGTTGTTATGGGGTCAACACCGACACAATTGGAGATGAGTGTCACTGGCCTGTTGTCGAACCACTTCACGGCAACCATGTTGTTTTGACCACACGACGCAACACAGAAGTCCAATGAGCCACGACCTTTCTTTCTAATTTCTTTCTCGTTCATCAACTTGCATGATTGCAACCTGTTCTCTCGAACAGTGCCAATGTATGAGATTGTCCTGCATGTCAGCTCGCTCACAAAATGAGGACTTGAAAAAAAGTTATCACCGATAATAAGGTTGTTTTCACGGTCAGGGAGGCTTGAACAGAGCTGGATAACAACTCCCGCTCTAAGACCAAGCTCATACCCACCTTGATCCCCGCAGAAACCATTACTAGAGGCTAGGTACACGTCGAAGTCATAACAGAGCCCCGACTCACCTGCCCGGGCCCAAAGCTTGAGACCCCACTTGCATTTGGACTTGCTTGGCAGGTACTGTCGTATTGGCGACCTTCCACGGAAAGGAATCAGAATCTCATCAATACAAGACTTCGTTTCCTGTGGAATTTTCAGCATGTTTTCACGCAGTTCTGATAGCCAGGGGCGCACTTTCCAACATTCGTCTTCTATCGTTTTTTTCTGTTGCAGCATCATTGTCGACGAAGTGCAAGTGACTTGTTATCTTCTGGAATCGGTTCCGCGACATAACCTGTGCTACAAGCTCATACTTGCTTCCATGTTCTCAGTATGCACGTACAGTGGCGGTCAAAATATTGCGGACCACGGGAGCGCGTAACAAAGAGCTGCGAGGCGCCTTCTCACGGCTGCTTGCGAAGCTCTAGATCGCGCACTGCGCACGCGCATCCTTGTTTACTTGCCGGCCTGCTCGTTCGCTCGCTTCAAGTGCGCGCGCACCAGAACGCCAGACAAGGCGCAAGGTGCCGCTTCTGCAGTCACCGCGGAAGCGCCGAGCGATTTGCCTAATGACATCTTCGACAATTCGCACCGGTGTGCACCGGGGCACCCAGACGCTACGATGATTTTACTAAACGGCGTACCAGGGCGCCCCGGTGCGCACCGGTGCGATTTGTTGAAGATGCCATAAAAGAAAACGTTTCTACTTGGCGAAAACTGCGCCCTGGTCTGGACAAAATTTTCGGCAGCTTTCAAGATTTTTCCTCTTCATTTCTTAACCCATGTGGGTTTTCCTTGTAGGTTTGTGCTACAAACCGGTCGATGCCAAGTTTTTTCTTTCATAGCGCATATAAACGGGCGCAGGATAGTTGCACCGAGCACCACAAAAAAAAAATTGCAGCATGCATGAGTTCCGCGAATGGAAGCTGCCGGGTAATCTTATCACGCATGTCAATTTGAGGCAAACTGACACAAAGCGTATTTTGCACGCTGCGGAGCGCCTGGGAACAAAGCGTAGAGTGCGGCGCGCATCGAGCAGTACAAGTTACATATTTTCGTCACGTTTACATCGCTCGGTGCTTCCGCGGCAACTTCCGTGGCACCAGCGGCACCTTGCGATTTCTCTGGCTTTCCGGCGCGCGCGCACTTGAAGCGAGCGAACGAACAGGCCGGCAAGTAAACAGGGATGCGCGTGCGCAGCCCGCGCTCTAGAGCTTCTCAAGCAGCCGTGAGAAGGCGCCTCGGTGCTGTCTGCCATGCGCTCCCGTGGTCCGCAATATTTTGACCGCCACTGTACATTGTGCATATCCACGAGGCTCATACAAAAAAAACATTCCAAGCACAGAAGTTAGTTCTTCAGTAGTCATGGCTAGCGGCGTTCCATTTTTCTGCAGGTAGTACTTGTTAGCTGCTTCAACGACTCGTGTCAGCATCGTTCTTGACACAAACAAGTCAAACAGCTGCTTTGCTGTGTGAGGTTCGGAGGGAGGCAAAGGCAAGTCATTTTTGAAGCATGTTCCTTGCTGCTGAAATGATGTCTTCTTCCACGTATAGCGCTTCTTCGCGTATGTCGCTTTCAAGCCCGTTGTGGGTGCCGTGACCTCATCCTCGGACTCCGTCGAACTACTTTCTTCATCAGAGTTTCTATCAACAGTTGCCACTTCCAATTCATCATCGCTACTCTCAACGGATATATCACTCTGGTTGCAGTCAATATGGCGAAGAAAGTTGTCACTTCCAAGGAAACGCTTTCGTCGTGTCCTGGGTAATCCATAGAACAAAGACGACGACATACCAGCCTGCAGATACCAATAAAAAAAATAAAGACAATTTTACTGCACTCGAAAACCACACATGTTGTCATTAGCACAACAACATGACACCAACACACTGCTAATCGGAAGGATGGAGTCATGTTGCATATATGCAACAGTCGTTCAGTGGGACATTACTGCCCACTGTTGCACATGTGCAACGTGGCATATAAAAATATTTTACTTCAATGAAAGCTTGAAAAGCAAAACCCTGAATGCGAATCAAAGAAGGAGCACCTTTGTTTTAATCCTAAGCAATATCAACTGCCTGTCGGAAATATTGAATTAGTTATTTAAAAAATAAACATACCTGGTCAGCGGAGCTTACGTGCGGCATGGAAGACGCCATGTTGCAAGAAGCTTTGCGGGTGCAATACTACCACCAGTGGTGAAATTGTGAACTGCTGAGATAGAAATACTACTGATTGAAAGAGTAACATCAACTTTTTTCCGGACCATGGTCATCTGCGCCATTTGTAGGTTGGTAAACTGCGCGTTGAATATATGCAACAGCGGGCAGTAGTGCTTAACAGCGTAGATGTTTTGGGGCTGGCCATGCCCGTGAAAGGTCGCTGATCATCACGCAGAGCCGCTTCACAACGGAGAATCCCCGCTTGGTCACTTGGCCTAGCGGTGTGGCAGAGTGAGGCTCGGTACGAAGGAGAAAGGGCCGCGCCTCGCCTAGAGTGCTGAGAGAGAGGCTCGCTCGGAGGGGGAGAAGGTGATGAGCGTCGTTCTACGCTCGCTCGGATATGAAGAGGGTTTACTTCCTTGGCGATGTGGGCATGTAACGCACAAAAGCACTGCTTGCAAATCTGCTTGCGTTCCAGCGCCGCCGTGGTTGTAGAGTATTTTAGTTTGGCGTTTTTACGCTCCGCACAGCCGCGAGGGGGAGCGGGGGCGCGAGTGGGTATGCGCCCTTAGCCGCAAGCGGACTAGCGGAGCGAACTCCAGGCTCCGCGTACAGGCAGGGAGCGTGGAGTAGCCCTGCCGTTCCCACTAGCGAGGGGTGTCGATGCGCGCGGCTTACCTCACGCGTGCATTTACTACCCCCATATTGCCTTAGTGCTCAACGTGCTTCCCACGTGTACGGCGGTTGTGCGTTCGTCTGTGCAGCGCAAGCCGCGAAAGCGCTTTCGCATAGGCGAACATTTGTGCTGACTTCGAGTGGCCCAATTAAGGAAAGTGACGCGAAGTATACAAGACGGGGCAGCTGACGAAAACGTCGCTGCCGCGCAGAATTGGAGTGAATTTTGAGAGCATTTCCTCTTTTTGTTAGAGCGACGAAGCGTAGGCGTAAAGCAAATGCTAAATAGAGGATAGCGTTCTTCAGCACTTCCAACCATAGAATGAAAACAGGATGCTTCGGAAATAAGATGCAAGCACTGCCTATTACATGGTACATGTTCATAAAGGAACATAAAAATATACGTGTCCAATTATATTGAACTGCTGGCAGCGTAACCGAAATCGGAGTTAATTATTATTGTGAAAAAAAAACGAGTATCTGCATAGTGCATTCTATTAGGCAAGGCACAATTTATTGCCTTGCTTATATTATAATAATGCATCAGTACGGCTCACATTTTTTATTGTTTGTTTGAATACCGTGGGTTCTTGTGTAGTGTGATCATCTTATCTTCGTATCTAATGTGCTATCGTTGTCCATGATGATCTGATGTACTTGATCAATGCGAACTATTCCCTACGTTGATTTGTAGTAGTCTAATGCACGCTCGGTGATGACAAACTGCCGTCCAACATTCCATCCGGGGTACTGCGTGGGCGTGTTGATCGACGAGCAGCCTGCAGATTGGTCTCGAGAGAGAGGCGAGACAGTTTGCATAGTAAATTAAAATGGAACATCTACGCTTGGTGGCGTGATGAGTATGACACTCAACAATCTCGAGTAAAGTAGAGCGGCCGATTTCCGGCTTGCACCGTGCAATAGCTCTATGTCTAAATACATTAGCCTTCGTCCATACATTCCTAGAGACTATTTTATGGACGGGTTTCGGTGCCGCCATGCTGGGCTGTTAAGCTTGCCGTGGTTTATCTTGAACAACTAAGAGAACAGCGCTATGGTGGGCGTATGCACATGAAAACTGTTGGGTTGGTGCATTCGGCGTTTCCTGGCTTTTTCAGTTCGCGTCATGGGATACAAAAATAAGGAAACATTCGTTGAACAGCCCATGATGGCGGCGCCCATATGACCTACGTAACATAGTCTATAGGGCTGCATATGAAAGAACGAAAAAGAACCGGTAGCACGACTAGTTCGCACATCTGGATTGCATCAAAGGTAGCAGCAAACCATACGAGTTATACGCTGCAGAAATTGTTTACATAATTCTCCTAATAAAGTTAAAAAACTGGCTCCTAAAAAGTGGCAAATTGCATGGAATAGTTTACCCTTGCGGTGCATGAAAATATGTCGGTAAAACAAATGAACTGATATCCGGAGGTCCCTTTAGATATCTAATTGCACGAATGCGAGCACGCGCAATACTTCGCGAGATCAACCTGGAAGCACCATGGTTTCATTAGGTTGAATACGTCGCCCATGCGCTGGGTGGCTGGGTACGGGGCTGCTGTTTCTATATCGTGATGCTGTGATTAGTAACCGCATAAAACGTTTCAACGGGGAGGTTTTTTCCGGTTCCACAATGCCGCACATATTGCACAGAGCGAGGTAAAAGCTTTCATTACAATACCGATGACGCGGATTGTCACCCGAGAGTGACTCCTCAGGTGTGGGCGCGGCAAGATGCCTTCCGATGGTGGGCAGCAAGTATTCCGACGACTGTGGATTGAATGTTTCGCTGACAAAAAGTGCTGATGCGCAGAAAAATCTGATAACATGTTTCTGAGTCTGTGATTTCATGCTTGTACACGTGTGGTTACTGCACACTACGTGCGTGAACATGCACCGTTGCAGTCCGCATAGGTTCGTGGCGGCTGGGCCAGTGGCGCAAACGTGACATGCTAGCGCTTTCACTGACTTCTTGGAGTAAGTAAATCGTGTCTCCAAGCATGCAATTTGCTCAATATTCTTCATGCGCCACCTTCGCAGTTACTGCCATCTTTTAGCGCTAGAGAGTTCTTTCAAAACAGGGTACGGATGCTTTTAATTACTCTTATTATAAGCACCGAAATCCGTCACATTTGTGCACGACCACGTATAGAGTTAACAGTGTTGTTTCGCAAACCAGGAACTGGTGGATATGTGTAATTTGCGGGGCACGCGAAGAAATACCATTCCAACAAAATTGCCTAAAGTAGTTTTTTGTACGGTGTGGTGATTGACTTCTATGGATTCTCTTCGCCATTCCTCCTAGGCACGTTGCTACTTGGGTCACATATAATGCAACGCCAAGTATGCATGCGTCGCCTTACCACAGCTAGTGCAAAACACATTTGAAATGTTCTACTCGGCAGCTGCTGATTTCATTCATCTTACTGTGCTCCGGCATAGACAGCTACCGCCACCCCAGAGAGCCAGAGGGAACTATAGCCACGCATGCGATCGAAGTGCAGGCGCCTTTGATTATGGATCCAAAAAATACACGGACCTCGGCTTCGCTATAACAGGCGACAAATAAACACTTTGCAATCTTCATTGCTATAGTATTACCTTGGGTAGTTTCATCTCCGAAATTGATATTTTACGTGTGAGATAACGCTTGAGTGTAATTTTCAACAGCTGCAACTGAGGTGACAACAAGTGGCTTTATAAAACGGAAACGCAGCGTGCAGAATAAACGCCACGTGCGACTTCTGCTGCTTGTTTTTTGGGGAGAAAGAAAATAGCGAAAAGAAAAGAAAAACACCTGACCCGGTGTAACAAAATGTCCGTATGACTATCAATATCAACGTAACGATTCACTGTACTTTGACGATTTTATGTATTAATAATAATAATATCTGGCGTTTAACGTCCCAAAACCACGATATGATTTTGACAATTCGAACATTCTCGTATACTGCGTCTTTTTTTGTTTTTCCTGTCTCTGAATCGGTTGAAATCAAAACAGGCATCCAAGTTGCTTGTGAAGGCACGAGACCGGGCCTCCTTTCGCTGCTTGTGATGCTCTGGGTGCGTGTTGTGGGTGATGTTTGACGCTAATGTTCTTCCAGATGGCATGGGACAGGCTTATAGTGTGCTGTGCATGGAAAACGACATTAGACAGGCATGGACGCGCACGCATTATTGTGGTATACAGTGTTGTGTTGTGAAATATAAGTAGTAAATTTCAAAATGAGCGTACTAAGACATATAAATTGCGAAGTTTTTCATTTTGCCAGCTTTCGTCTATAAATATCCTAACTTCACATTTTAAACAGGAGATGCCATTTCACATGCGGAAACATTACTTAAAGGAGTGCTGACACAAAACCTCGGACACAATTTGACTGTTGCGTCACACTAATGCGTACATATAGGTGCCATCTGTACAATATCAGCCACAAATACAGCCTAAAAAGTATTTTAATTGAGTTTTGAACTTCGTGAAAGTGCCGAATCGGAAATAGAAGCAAAAAGCGATGATCGCATAGAGTGGAGCCGTTTCGTAAACAACGTACGTCACGAGTTCTGCCCGCGTTACTGGAGGCGTGTACGAGACGGACAACGCTGGTAGCGACAGCCGATGATGCATAGCCTAACCAGAGACCTACAAACATAACATTGCAGTGACTTAACCGCTTACTGACTCTGTGTAAAGCATTGTCAGTGAGATAATTAGCAACTAAGAGTATTCTCATTGCTCTTTTTTACAAGAACATCAACGTGACTGAGAAAAGAGAAAAAATACATTGTAGTTACAGAAAACGCCACAAGATGTCGCTACCGGCTCCGCGGCGTCTGCTACTGCTGCAGCTGTCAACAGCTCCGGTAACCAGGTATCCGCAAGTGTTAGGAAGCCTACAGGCAAGCTAAACCTCTCTACTGCCGGGATTGTTTGCGTAGTGGACAGATAACTGTTCCGGCGCTCCGACGTGCGTACGTGGACGGTATGCCTTGTGAACAGAGAATTGCCCGACCTAAATACGAGTCAGTAAAGCGCACATCACGTCATTTACTTGTTACGCAACACATAAACACTGTTACAGAGTGCCAGTGTTGTGGCTTCGCTGCTTCCTTCGAACACTAATCAACCTACTACATTACAAATGTTTCAGCACGTATAATGCTGCCGCTGCTCCAAGCCTCACGGAAAACGTCGCCTCAGTTGAACGACAACAACAAGAACAAAATCGCGGCCACCGGCGAGATTCGCCAAGTGAGCAACCTTTCTGACTGATTTTTACACTCCTCGCAGCTCTTTTGTCCATCGCCGCACTAGATAAGCAACTTAGTTTTTATGATTGAGGAAACAAGCACTTGCAACGCTCAACACAGCAGACGAAACAGCAGCGCTGACAACATGGCAGGAGGCAGCCAGTGACGTCAACTGGCTCTCGCGGTCACCTGACAGTATTTGTTAACGAGTAGGCCGACTACGTCACGAGGCCACCGAGTGCTCTTCGAAATGAAAACTGCCTCCGGTCGTATCATAAAAGCATATAATTACTCATTCGTCTCGCGCTGGGGCAAATCAGTTTCGTTGTCACTATTAGCGAGTCACTAGCCACTGAATTAGAGCAAAAAATAGGTTCACAAGTTTTATGTCACAGCTCCTTTAAGGATGATATAACAGTTGCGAAAGACACCTGGTCCCTCTGGTGCAGGATACAAAGGTATTGCTGTAACATTTAAGAGAAAAAGAGAAGCTTATCTTTGAGTAGCAACTTCGCACAAAAATCTGGAGAATTTTGCTGTGCACAGTACAAATAAGTCGTTTGTTGCTTTGTAAATAAGTTGCATTCTTTAGCTCCCACATCTTGATCGCATCTTGCACCTTCTTAAACTGCAGACTAGGCTGTTAAGGCACATTATCAAACTACGTCAGCTAATCGCAGTTTTAAGAAGCACCTTGGCATACATATTGTTGTGATACTGTTCATTGGTGTGCGCGAAAATTGCATGTTCGCCTATAACGCCACGCGGGTGCATAGTTTCTGGTCTAATATACAAAAAGAAATTCTCAGTAATCGCTGAGAATGCGGCAGCGTACTCACAAAGAGATAACTAGAAATTGGTTTGACCTGATCTCCACCAAACTCCACGAGAAATTGATGTAGCAGAAGACTTCTGTGCCAGGGCTGCCAGTAAGGGGTCCGTATTCACCGTGAATAACACAGGAAATACGCCAATGTCCACATAATCCCGGACAGACAACCTGTTCTCTGCAAAGGAGATTCAGGCACATTTGGCAGCACGCAAGCGTTCATCACTACCTGGACCTGATGGTGTCACCTACATGACCATTTGTAACCTAGGACACAGAGCTCGGCGTTCCCTACTAGCTGTATACAAGGGCTTATGGTGTAACGGATTGGGTCTTTCATCGTGGAAGTCCAGCCGCCTCGCCCCCTGCTAAAAGGAGGTATATCTACTCTAAGCTTGGCCACATATCGCCCCCTCGCACATGCCAGCTACTTTGGGAAGGTGAAGGAGATGATGATGCTCATTCACCTAGATTGGTACCTGTAGCATACCGAGATATAGATTGATGCTCTGACCGGCTGTCGGTGTGGACGGTCTTCTATAGATAGCGTTATTGAACTTAAGCGTTAAGACGTGACAAGTTATTGAACTTGTCACGTCTCTACAGCAACAAAAAAGCCTAAAGAGATTATCTGCGGCTAGGTTCTTGGACGCGAAAGGCGCATTTTACAATGTATTGCATGAAGCCATCTTAGACAAGCGTTGGATTGGAGGGCCGTGTCTATCAATGGATCTACAGCTATTTGAAGGGCAGAACTTTCATTGCTCAGAGAGAAGATGGTGCAACAACGCAGCATTGTACTTGTCGCGGTGTACCTCGACATGGAATCCCGGGCCTGATAGTCGTAGATCTTGCCATCGTCGGCCACGTCGACGTTCTTCTGCGCTATGTGCATCTCTCAGTTTTGGCAGAGATGTGCATGTCTGCATCAGGAGTCATGCATCTACATGTACGAACGGCGTCTCTCATAATCATATGGTGGTTTTGGGACGTTAAACCCCTGCCATTATTAATATATACGTAAGAACCAGGCTTCAGAAAGCAGCTACGCTGACGTCGAACAGCTTCAAGGAAGCGGACTGGAGCTGCCGTCTAAGTGCTCACTGGTTCAATTATGCGCAAAGAAATGTCACCTTGCGTCATAAGAATCAATGGAAGTACTGGGAGCAATAATAGATCGCGACTTTTCCTGGAGCCCTCACAACGCCTGCATCAACAAGGAACTCAACATGATCACCCACGTACTAACGTTTCTTGCAGGAAAATCGTGGAGTGTATCTGTACGAGCGATGCTTGAACTATATTCTGTACTTTTCCTGAGATTTACGCGCTACAGTTTACCTAAGCTGGGCAGGGCCCGAAGAACAAACGTGCGCGTTCGATAGTCGGTTTAAGCTCTAGCACTGAGAATATGCCTTGGGCTTTCGATATGCGCGTCTTTAGCAGCGAATGTCGTCCTCCCTCGTGATCACCCAATTACAACGCACATTCGTGCCGATGCTTCAACAATGCACATAAGACATGCCGCCCGGATTCCATCGCACCACCTTACCTCACATCAAACTTCCAGGCCACACTCTGCGTTCACGTGTGTTATTGCTTCGCATCGCACAGTGTTTCCTTCGAACTTCACGCACGCAGCAACACTGGCGTCAACGTTGTGGTGTGTATATCCATTGGAAGTCCTGATAGCCATTCCCGAAATACAAAAGAAAAACACATCTTCATATTAGGGGCGAAGCGCCTTAGGGTCTCGCCTTGTCGGCGTGTCCTGCCGTCGTCACGGTCCATCATAAACGGTATGCGCCAAAAAATTGGGTAAATCCCACAACTCGCCACTGGTCCATACTATGCATATTATGAGTTAACAGTTCATCGTTGCTACCTAAAACATCATGTTTGGCTTAGCAGCAGTGTCAGAATCCCTGAAGAAATTTGCCAAGGCGCTCAAGTTTCTTATCTAAAACCAGATTCACAAACGTGCATCCCTACAGTAATGTCATCTATTTGAAAGAACACTTCTTGATACATACCTGCAAAGTGATCGTGCGTTAGCGGGCCATTGGCGAATAAAGGAGCGAATAGTAAAGATTTTGCTGTGAGAAACACCGGCACACACTGCATGCCTCGCCCCTCTCTAGGTTTCACGTTAGTGGAGCTGAAACACCCTTCCCTACATTCTTCGCCCCATCCCAGAGTTTTTGATCCTACAACGAGCCACAATACTCTTCCTGTATGAAAAACACAGTGGACGCCATCACATTTACACGGATTGTTCAGTTTCTTCTTGAAGCTCAGCAGAGGCATTGGTCATTGCTGCGAAGTCTGTCTCCAGAAAATTTAAGGCATCGCATTTGACATCATCGACGGGTGCAGAACTCACCGCCATCTGCGCTGCTCTCGAGTTCGTAGTTGAAGAACTGTCACACGCATGGCTATTCTTCTGCGACTCCAAGGCAGCACTCCAGTGCATTATGTCACCATATCGTCATAGGTCGAATGAACAATTAGGCGCTGACATAAGACTGAGTGATCACCGCGCTATACAGAAAAAGCATTACATAGCATAGCAGTGGATTCCGGGCAATTGCGGTATCTATGGAAATTGCTGTGCAGATGTAAATGCCCGATCTGCTCATGATGATCTTCATTGCGTAGCTATACCGTTATCCAAAACGGACGACTCTACAAAGCTTCGTGCACTCGCCCGTGGACTGACACTCGCACAGTCGCACTCGACGGGACTTGCCAACGCTTGTCTTGACAATTTGGAACCCAATCTACACTTCAGTCTTCCGTGGGGAAAAAGTAGAGCTGAGGAGACGCTCCTGTGCTGCCTGTGGCTAAGGGTGGCCTTCACGAATGCTTACGTATTTCGAATCGAAGTGGCCAGCAGCCCGACATGTGCTACCTGTAGCTGCCAGGCTGCCTGTGAGTGTTCTCGCTTCAGAGCGCCAAGAAAAGAACTTTCAAAAGTGTTTCATAGACATGACAATCGCCATTGTCGGAGGAAAGAGACTAATGACACTGGCCGAGACCGTTCTTGTCACGGAAGGCTTTGAGATCTTCGTTGCGCTTCTTGCGGACAACTGGTCTGAGACACAGACTTTAAGCAGTGTCGTTTGTCTTATTATTGTTCTTGTTTTATTTTTGTTTTCTTCTTTTTTAGTGCGATCCCTTTTCTATCCACTGTCTTCCCTTCGCCCCCTTCCCCAGCACACGGTTGCCAGCAGGTCTGTAGATATATATGTAGATCATAAAACTTTGGCTCAACCCCACCCTGGGCGATTGACCAAGAATGGGGTAGCTTGGAAAAACATTACATATATAGCAAAGATAACAATTTGTCGTTTTCTTATAAGTGAATAACCTCCCTGCCCTTCCTTCTTTATCTTCCTCCTCCTCCTCCCCCTCCTCCTCGGTTTTGAAAAAGAATAAGAAGCAACAGTTTATTAATTTATGGTACTAGCTCTGCGAATGGGGTTCGACGGTGCCGGTTCTCATTAGCGGTAGAAATATGCGGGGATTCATTTTATATTTCTTTTTATTTATGTCGCAATCCCAAAATATTTGCTGACACTCTTGGTATTAGTTTTACAAGAAAACAGCCAGCAAAAAAAGGGACGTAGATAAGAGAGAACGGGAAGACAGACAGAGCTGCACTCTCAACTGAAAGTGACTAGAGCGCTTTGTGTTTTCCCCATTGTTCATGTCTGCGTTTTTTGTTCTTTTGTTTTTATTCAAAAATAAATTCGCACCAATTAGCTCAATTTACCTTTTTGTCCCGGTATTAGATTCACTTTGATGTTTTGAGTAGGCGCAGGGAAAAGATTGGCAGAACAAAGAAATAATAGAAGCCCTTGTCCTTTAAGGAAAAGGGGGGGGAAGGCAAGTGGTGTTTGGCTTGTGTGTGCCCGATCTACTATTTCTTTCCTTCCTTCTTTCTTTATTTCTTTTCATCTCAATGGGCAATGCTCAATGGGAGCATTGCCCTATGCTCCCTATTAAGTTCTTCGTTCCTCCATGCTGGGATTTGGGCCTTCACCCACGCGCTTGGCAGCGTAACGCTTCTGTTGATACAGGCCACAACGACAGTCATGCGTGAAACAATTAAATCGCACAATGAAACGTAATTATAATCCATATCATCGTTATCGCCAGACAGACACCGGTTCAAATTCACGCACTTAAAAAAGGTAATGACCAGTCAAGGTGACCTTGATACGAACAAACCACATAGCAAAGGCGCCGGACTTCAGTTTATGTCACCGTAGAATAAAAGGTGGTGGTCCGCATTACATGCTGCCAACGCAGACTCAAGAGAGTGAAAAAAAAAGAAGTGTGAGAGAGGCATGTAACTGCTCTAACGAAAACCTTATCTTTTATCCCCGCGTGTTTGTCTTGCGAGTTTTTCATCTGTAACCACAATATGTTCGCACGAGAGTCTTTGCGAAGATTGTCTTTTGGCTTGCGCAAGCGGCGGTAAGCCAATCTCTAAACTACCCGAGATGCAATATCCAAACCATTAATAATGGTCTCGCTACCACTGGTCGTGTTTTTACGCAAACTGTGCAGCACAATGAGGCTCAAGGCCTTCCGTACTTTCGCGTTATTCGTCCATGCATCCACCTTTCTTTTACCACGAAAGTGTTTTATGCGGGGGTTCACCACAGCTCCACTGAAGTATTCCCGTCACGGATATGACGTTGTAAAATATAAAGACTAACAGTGGGCGAAGAAAAAAAAAACTAGAAGAAAGCTTTCCGTCACCGGGAATCGAACTTACGACTCCTCGCTCCGCAGCGCGAAACGATTCGGCCACGGACGGCATGTTCTTCGCAATACTATTGGCGAGTTATTTATATACACCATTTACCGGTGGCGGTACTCGGAGATCGGTGTTACAGCGTGTTTTCTTTATCACTAGCGAGATGGCGCGAATGGCTCGAAGAGCGCGCTGTAAAAGTCGCCGCCGTTGCGACAAGCGCCCGGCTCTACAGGGCGTGGTCGCTCGTGCGTGCGCTTATATCGTGATCGCAGTGGTTCGTACGTCTTGCGTTGAGAGCATGAAGGTCACTTAGCTCACTGCAGTGGCCGTTTTTGCGAAAGGAGCGCGGTGCTCACGCAGAATTAAGTTACAAATGTGACAGTTCGCTCTCATCCTGTGTATGTTCGTTCCGTGCGTTCTTTCTGCTTCAGCAGCCTGTTGCAAGTTTCGAGCTGCTTGCCGTTCTTCGCGTGACATTACAATTTGTTGCTGTAGCATTCATATATTCGGCCTTGGGGCGAAAAAATGCACAACAAACGCTCAACTACATCTGTGAAGACACGTTTCACTGTCGTGTTATACCGATTCCTATGACAGAGGGATCAGCCATGTTTTTTTCTGCAATCAACTCCTCAACCTGTGGTATTTAGTGTCGGTTTAATCGAACTTCTTGAGTTAGCATCTCAAAATCATTGAAACTCTAATAGAGAATGTATATTTGGCTACAAACAATTGTTTAGGGTGTGGGCAGTTTTGAACGGAGAAGAAATTTTCCGAGGTTGAGCCTATCATTCATCATTCCATTAAGCGAAAGACGCGGTAAATTGTGCGTTCAAGGAATAAGAGGGCAATATATACAAAGACCAGTTTCAATTAACAACTCAGTTAAATATAAATCGCATATGAAAACTCCCAGAGGCGACCATAATCCTTGACTTGGAGAGCGTCTGGCGAGTACCTGAAAGTGGCATTCGCCGTCGGCGTTCCTGTGCGTTCTTCGTGTGCGTTCCTGTGCGTTCCGTCGGCGTTCCTGTGCCCCAGTGCCGCGGTATACAGAGCACGAAATGACACTCCGCCGACCGGCGGCCCACTTCTGCTCGGTTTAGCAAAATAAACTCTGATTTCCGACGAAAAGGTAAAACGATAGCCGTGTCCTGCAGAGTACCGCGATGCAATCGATACATCGAAAAAGTATTTCAATAATGAGTTACAAATATATTTTCTACATGAATTTCGACACAAACACAGATACTCAAGAGTATGTCTATGATACTATGGCGATACCCTTGTATCTCGATACTGCCCAGCCCTGTTAGCGCAAGCGCGTATACTGGAAGAAATACCCGCCTGGGTCAAAATCAGAAGGAAATGAGCTCTTTTTCTCAGTTATTTCAGGAAAAACGTTGTTAAATCGGGCTTGGTGGCCAAAATTATTTGGTTAACTCGGGTTCATGACAAAACTGGGCCCTGTGGGTGTGTGTCGGTGAACGGAAATTTCTTCGTTAGATTTGGAACGGTGTAAAATAGGGCATCGTTAGACTGAGTTTTCACTTTAACAAGCGCTGCTACGCTGACCGGATGTGTACATCAGGTTCGCGGCCAGAAATTTTATTCGGGGGGGGGGGGGGGGGGGGGGCACTATTTGAAGGCCTTGACTATTTTATAAAAACACATATTTTCGTTATTTATCTTCGGTAAACCACCCTCCTACATCGAAATTTGCCCCCCCCCCTCTCTGGCTACGGACCTGCATCAACTAGACCACATGTAGATTTTGGTTAATAGATTACATCGCACCTGCTCATCTCCACTCAGGTAGCCAGCAGCCTCAGGAAACGCGGCTGCTCTAGTATAAAACCTCGCTTAAAGGCCAACTCCGGCGATTTTTTGACGGGCCCGATACCAGGAATACTCGGCAAATCGGAGAATAATTTTAAATAAGCAAAAAAGCGCCACACCGAAACCGAAACCCAACTGAGCATAGTGTATGCGCGTGGCGTATAAGTCGACAAAAACCGGAAATCATGCAAGGCATGCCGGTCCCGCCAGCCCACTGTATGAAAGCTGCGAAAGCGGCTTAAGAGCAGACGCTCAGGAAAAAGGTGACTCCATCGGGAATATATCTTGTGTGTGACTGACCGTGCCACATGCACAAGCTCCTTGGAGCTCTCGGAAAATGACAGCTGCGATTCCGACGCTTTTGGAGGCCAACTAAAATGGCCATTCCTCTTCGACGAAGTCGAACACACCTGTTTAGTGCTTTGCTTGCTGGATGCGCATTCCACCGCCAGATGGCGCCACATGTCCAGGCGGCTCAATTTTATCGGGTCGCGGTTCTTGCAAAATGCTATCGCTGAGAAGTTTGCGGACTAGACAAAGCGTCTTAATATTGCTATGAGGAGAGTGCATAAGTTTGGCAATAGCGGCGTTCAACATCGCGTTGGTACCGCCGAAGAAATTTAATGTAAGCCAGGTACGAGCGACCTTTCGTACGAAGGTTACTAGATTAGGATACGTTCTTTCGCACGAAGCGCAGCTCAACGTATACCGATAGGCCCGGTCACGGTGCACCTTGTATATGTTACGGAAAGTACTTCCGTAATGTTCACGCATGTGCATTTTTAGCCGGTATGGTATTACCCTACTTTCTGTGCACTAAACCGGCATCGCTAGCTAAAACACTCTAAAATATAGACGCAGGGTAATCGTTAGGTGAGAGTGTTTCGTGACTGCCAACGGAGAATCGTGTGCAGCTCACAACGCAGCACCACTTGCCACCCATCGCAAGCACCACCACAAGGAACTGAAATTCGCACGCCCAGCCAGCGAAGCGCTGGCCAAACACGCACGATTGGTCTCTTGCGGATAGCAGACGCTCTAGTGGACCCTCGGTTCCGCCACTTCGGTTTTTCGAAAAATGACGTCACGCACACAATGTTGCCAATAATTCTGGGAAGCGAGGTGGGGAGAGTCGGGGCAATCAATAAAATTCATTTGTAATGAATCTGCGTACCTCGCCAGCTTGTAATTTGGCATAAATAACGGGAACGTGTAAGGGAACGTAGCCAGCGAATTTTATTGATATCCAGTTACATCGAGAAATCGCCGGAGTTGGCATTAAGGCTAATTCACGCCTGCGACGGGCCATGCCTTGTCGCGTGAGCATGTTAGTTGCCAATAATCCCGAGCGGCCACTTTGCGTTGACTCAGTCGATCATTGCTGAATTTTTCAGTCGCCTGACTGTAGTGGCAAACCTGTACACCTTTGGACGAAATAAAAGAAGAATGCGCACTTCTTTATTCGTTTTTCTCTTTTCTTTAGTGATGTGCATACCCTGTGATGCAAAAGTAGTGTCGGTACTTTATTGTTTTTTTTTTGTCACAGCGGTTAGTGAACAAAGACACTGACAATCGTCTTTAGACTATAATCTCGGGGTGAATTGGTCCCTTGCCGGGAAGATATCCTTTGTCGTTCTTTTACGAGCTCATGGTACTCAATTTGTTTTCAAATACCGCATTATCGCTAGTTTCTTTAGCAATCTCCAAATCTGAGGCTGTTTTTATTTGTTTATTTGTATTTCATTTCGCCTGTGGACGCCTGCTAACCTGCAAGAGACACTAAATTACGGTCCTGCTTGGTTATGTGAGCGTTCTTTTGCTTCACCATATGACGACGAAGAAGACAAAGATGGACGGCCAGGAAAAGCCATCCCAATCCTCAACGGACGAATAAATCTGTCGGAAGTGCGCCGTTGGAAGCAAGAAGAACTGGTCACGACATGGTCGCGCCTGCAGGGGAGCCCGCTAAATCACCGGAAGGCAAGGAAGACCCGCCGTCACTCTCGCCTCCTCCGATCAACGCTGCCAAGGCCACGGACACGCTGAAGGTGCTGGCCATTCTAGTCGTTTTGCTGGTGGTCTGCGGCGTCGGTGCGTACATGATCACCGCTAACCAGGACGGCGATAAAATGGAGGATTTCAACACTTCCGTCAGCCACAACCACAAGGCCGTCATCGCTCCGAAACTCGTCTGCGTGATGAGGAGTACCCCGGCATACGATAAAGATAGCGTGATAGCCTACTCGGCGTGCGACTACCTCGTCTACCATGCTGAGCCGGACAGCTTCAACCCCCACGTGCCAGTAGACATCAGCGGAGTCAAGATTATCGTCGGACTCGAGGCTAAAGACGAAAGCTCGGGCGACCACGATCACAGTGGGCAGGATGGCGGAGCGTACTACCAGAAGCTCGCCTCGTGGCTCGGCAAGAAGTACGCCGTCATGGACTTGAACATCGCGAGCGACTTCTCGAACGCCGCCGCGGCGGGGCAAAAAGTCCGCGCCGCTCTCAACAAGATTAAGAAGCAACGCGACGCACCCGAACTCGCCGTGCTTGGCGTGGTTGTTCCGCCCAAGGACGAGGATGCCACCCGGGAGAACGGTGAGAAGTTGGACAACATAGCCAAAGGCGCCTTAATCGTCTTTCAAGCGCACATCTCCTCTGTCACTGTGATCAGCTCGTGCGAGATGCGCTTGAACGAAGTTTTTATCACGAAAAAGAACTACGAGAAGCTGGCCGAAGGAATAAGCGGACTAGTGGCCATATCGACCACGGTGGCCATTGTGATGTTCGAGCCCAGCGACCCCTCTAAGACAACAGCCACGGACAAGTGCAAGAACATAGAGATCATGGATCGCAACGACGAGGTTTGCGGTGCGATGTCGGGGTCCATGAGCGACAGCGGGCGCAGCGTGGAAAATGGCATCGTGTACGTGTACAATACAAATGCCTCGGCCCAGGCGTTGTTTGTTGCTAACAAGACGCACCCGACTGCTTCTTGGAAATTCAACATCGCATTTTTCGACGTCGATCGCTATTTCCCTAATGAAGACAAGAAGTGTCCACCCTTGAAATTGGATAACTTTTACAGAGAAGGTCCGCTAAAGCCTACATAACTTTTTAATAAACATATCTTGTCGTATGCGAAGCATCTATCTATCTATCTATCTATCTATCTATCTATCTATCTATCTATCTATCTATCTATCTATCTATCTATCTATCTATCTATCTATCTATCTATCTATCTATCTATCTATCTATCTATCTATCTATCTATCTATCTATCTATCTATCTATCTATCTATCTATCTATCTATCTATCTATCTATACGCTTGTGTGCAAGTACATATAACGTACGCTAAGTGAAATAGACTAACAAAGCCACGTTGCAGCTGGAGCTTTAAGGCATCTGCACACTACCGTAAGTGTATGTGGCCAGGAGCATTCATGCACGTGCGGTAAATTGTTTGCCTCGCTTCCAACAGATTCCACATTACGTCTTCGTGATCTCGTGGCCATTTCCCTAACTTTACGTATAGCAAGATTGTCATGGTATGAGATAACTATATGAAACACGTAAAGGACAGGTCGTAACATGAAAACCAAGTCATTGACATCAGGTGGGACATCATTTACAGGAAACGGTCATAGTGCCCTCACGGCTTTTTCATTACCTTGGTATATACCGAATTTAGTATGAGAAGCTCCGTGTGTAGTAGGAACGTAAATGGCAGGTCGTAACATGAAGATCATGTCAAGGATGCCGAGTACTTACGATTTAAATGAAATGGTCTATGTGCTCTCGGGGCTATTTTATTAGCTTAATATATGTGAAAAATGCTGTGGCATAGCGTGAGCGTGTCTCCAACATAAACGACAGGTCGTAACGTGACGATCACGTCTATCGTGTCATATGTACATGATGATGGACATGACGCAAGCTTAGTAATCTCGGGGCCATTACTTAGTCGCGTTACATAAATTTACCTGGCATGAGTATGACAAACAAACATGAGAGTTCATACAAACGAGTGGTGGCCAAACGGGCACGGCGGCGTCTACCAACGAACAGGGAGGAGGCAGTGCCTGATGCTGTCTCCGTCTTGCGCACTCTGCCGCCCGACCTTCTGTCGTCACCCCCCCCCCTCCGGCAGCATCGGAGCACGTCATCTTAGATAGGGACGCAATCAACGGGGTGTGACGTCCTTACCCGCCTTTTTGAGGGAGGGGGTGGGGATGTGTGGCAGCCACGCGCACAGCTTGCAAATGGTGCAGCCAAGGTTTCGCGCTGGGCAGTGCGTGTGGCACCCCTGAGCTATATTCTAGAACCCTCTACCTAAGCTCTTTAAAAAGTGTTCGCCGGCGTGCGGCAGGGGGGTGATGCACGAGCCGTCCGAGGGACCACACGTCACTCTTTTTCCAATTGTTTCGCCTAGCTACTAGATGCGTAAGCCACACGAATAAATGTTCCTTCTCCTTCTTTGAAGCCTCCGTCGTCCTTGCTTAAACTACGGACTAGACGCATCAAGCCCACAATACCCAGAAGTTCAAACAAGATACCTAGCCCGCCGAGCCAGGTGTTACTGGTATCAGCATATTATGGATCGAATAACACCGCGTGCGGCACGCGCAGATTAAGAACAACATCGTGAGCGCCGACTAACAAAGTTTTATTTGTGCGTAGTTGTTCCTGCCGCGTTCTCGCTACCGAATTTAGTTGCGCCGTATCTTCAGCTGCGTGAATCAGGAAGCATAAAGACTTGTGCAGCACGAAGCATACGAACCAGCTGTGAAGGGTAAGAATTATTAGAACCTTAACAAAATTTGGCGAAGCTTCCACTAAACCGCGCAAGGCTTGCAATAGTGGAACTGGAGAAATCCTGAAGACTAATTTGGTTGCTTTTAGGTTAGTTCTGGGTTTTTGCTAGGCTTTAGCGATGTGATGCTAGATTGTTTCTACGTTGATTCTCAGCGCAGGAAGGTTCAACTTAAACCACAGACAGTCACAGACAGGACACGGTTGTCCAAACACCAGAGACAGAAACTCGCGCTGAAATCAAGCGCTCCACCCTCTTATAGGTCTACGGGCACGTCGTCACTGACATAGGCCGTCCATCGCTTCGGGGTCTTCTTGCCGCCGACGTTGCCTTTGCTGTTCCCCAGTATTATCTCGTTGTATGTACTCGGGTTCTTCGGCTCACTGCCATCGCTTCGCAGCCATTTCTTGGGCTAACTGTTCCCTTCATTCCTCATGGAGCAGTGGTGAGTAGTGAGATTTAACCAACTTCAGTGGCACACACCCGTTTATGATGATGATCTTTTTGTGGATCAACTCACAAGGAAAGATTTGCTAAACTGCTTCGCTGTTTAAAACTATTCGGCCTTCAGAATATGCGTCAACAGAAGGCTATTCTGATAGAAGGCCATGCTATCCGTTACTTGAAATTTACGAATATTCGCACACCCCTACATCGTACAAGAACGAAGACAAAGATCTGCGGTTAGGGCAGGCTTAAAAATTCTATTATTTAACACTCTTCTAATTAACGTTCTATAAAGATATCGACACTACCGCTAACAGTTTTGCTTTACTATAAAATATTTTTTCGCATATTCCTTTTATTTTTTTACTAATCTAACTTTTAAATATTTTTCCAGCTCTTATTTTTTCACAATTTCTACTACCGCCCGCTTCGTGGTTGATCCCTGTCCCGTAGTGGGTTGAGCCATTCTTCTAGGGCCCGACCGACCGACCGACCGACCGACCGACCGACCGACCCACCAACCAACCCCATCCCCATCGAACAATCTGAACTGTCAGAAGTGCACCATTGGAAGCGAAAATTACCACTCAAGACATGCGTGCACCTGCAGCGAAGCCCACTAACACAGCGAATGGCAAGCGATAACCACCGTTACTTGCGTCTCCTCCGAAGAACGCTGCCGCCGCGGCGGACACGCTCGAGGTGCTGGTCATGTTAGCCGTTCTCGCAGTATTCAGCAGCGTTGGTGCGTACATGATCACCGGCAACAAGAACCACGATGAAAAAATTGAAGATTCCAACACTTCCGTCAGTCACAATGAAACACCTGTCATCGATCCAAAACGCGTGTGCGTGATGAGGAGAACGCCGGCATACGGCAAGAAAGGCGAGGTGGCCTACTCGACGTGCAACTACTTCACCTACTACGCCAAGCCGGACAGTTTCGGCCCCCACGTGCCGTACGACATCCGCGGAGCAAAGATTATCGTGGGGCTCGAGGCCGAAGACGCAGGTTCGGGCGACCACGATGACAGTGGGCGGGATCGCGGAAAGTACTACAAGAAGCTTGCCTTATGGCTCGGCAAGAGGTACGCCGTCATGAACTCTTGAACATTGCGAGCGAGTTCTCGAATGCCGCCGTGGCAGGGCAGAAAGTTTGCGCCGCTCTGAACAAGATCGAGAAGCAACACGACGCACCAGAACTAGCCGTGCTGGCGCAGTGGTTGCAGCGAAGGAGAAGGACGCCACCCGGGAGAACGGCGAGAAGTTGTATGGTATAGTGCGCGCCGCCCAATTATCACCATGGATAGGCGCGCATATGCGAAGTGCGGTCAAACCGGATGCGCGCGCCTGTCAATGGTGATGACAGGACGGCGCGCGCTATGCCATGTAAAGGCTTGCCGGTGTTCGAGTTTCAATTGACGAGCACTCTACAACATAGCCAAAGGCGCCTTAATCGTCTTTTAAGTGCACATCTCTTCCGTGGTGGCAGGCCTCTCTTGCGAGATGCGCTTGAACGAAGTGGTTATCAGGAAAAAGAACTACGAGAAGCTGGCTGAAGGAATAAGTGGACCGGTGCCCATATCGACCACCATGGCCGTGATGCAGTTCGAGTCTAGTGACCTTTTCAATAGAAAAGACACGTACAAGTCCAACAGTTTCAAGATCCTGAACCGCAACGACAAGGTTTGCGGCGCGGTGACGGGACCCATGAGTGACAGCGGGTGCAATGTGGAAAATGGCATCGTGTACGCATATAAAACAAATGCCTCGGCACACGCGTTCTTTGTTCCCAACAAGACATACCCGGCAGCGGAATAGAAATTCAACGTCGTTTTCTTTGACGTCGATCGGTATTTCCCTCATAACGACATGAAATGTCCTGCCTTGAAATTGTCTAATTTTTATAGACAAGGGCCGCAGACGCCGAAAAGATTCTTGTGGTAACATCCGTTCCTTGTGTTAACATCCAAAATACTCCGTACGAGCATTCCTGTTTGTTTCTGGGTATACCAGAATTAACGCTGTAGGATCGCTTTATTCTTCTCGCTTATTGCATAGAGCTTGCTTCAAATTTGGCGGTTTAGACGCCTTGAGGTGACAAGAGAAGGGGGTTGGATTCACAATACCTGTCTTTCTTAAGTGCGCTTTCCCATTAATCAGCCATTGATCATTGATGATATGTCCCGGAACATGATTGCCTGAAACATTGTTTTAAAATTGTTTAGCGAAAAAGTCTTTTGTGAACACAAGTACAGGTGCTGCTCGTATACCGTGATGCATGTCTCATGCGGTAAAGACAAGATACCATGATCACTACGTTGGCCTTAAGCGTTGCTAGTTGTTACACATTATGAAATGAATAACAGTGCGTACAACACTGTCACAGTAAAAAGGACACCACGGGCGCAGCACAAAACACACGAGATAGATTACGAAGTGTGTTGTGGGCACCGTGTATGAGATCCCGTTGACCTGCGAAAGGGATACATAGGTCACCCCAATCTATGCCTGAGCACTCGCCTGACAGCACCGAAGAACTATTTTTGGTGGGGGAAATAGGGGCGTAATCTAGCTGTTCATCGCGGAGGCTGCGGCCGCTTACTAGTGTATCCAGGTCAGACAAGACAGCGTCGCCAAAAGCCAAAGAAACTGTAGCCCAAATGTAGCCGCAGTCAAAAAAGAGCAAACATATTTGTAGCACATTGTAGCCATTTATTGTAGTTTGATTCTGACGTACAACTTCACATGCCACTACTACAAGTCCTTTTTGTAACACCAGTCGTTAGTGTATAAAACAGCTTCTACAGGTCTTCTAGGACCTATAGTCTTCTATACGATCAGTTGTATGCAACTCTGCACTATTTTACAAATTAAACAAAACAGGGTCAATGTTTAGTTTTTGTGCTTCCCTATACAAATTTTACGATCAGTGCCACCAGCCTTTGCCGCCTGCCCTGTGGACATTTATTTAATGCGTCGAATTAGTTTAGCACCGCCAAATAAACAAAAATCTCACTTGAACCTGTAAATGTAATAATATTGTTGTCGCAGTGAAGGATAGAGCAGTGTAAGCGGTAGATAATAATCGTCTAGGTTTTACGTCCCAAAACGGCGACATAGGGCTGACTACGCAACTGCACGCAACAGGAGCTCGAGACAACTGCGGTTATTTGGCAATGATAAGAAAATGATGCATACTCACGCAAGAGAGAAACATGGAGAGAAAAATGAGATAGAAGTCAAGAAAGTAAACCAGAAGAAATGTATAGTTTCACACTGGAAAAGCGAAAAGGGTCTGAAAGAATGTAATAAGAGGAAAAATCGAGACGGCGTCTTCAAAAAGAGGGAAAATCAAGAAGGTGTCGCAGAAGCGTTGTATGTGCCCCCTGCAATTATTTGCACGAGACAACGAATATATCCGACATAGAACATCTTTGTTTTGATGTTGACATATTTCCACAAGCGGTATGCGCGAAAGGTTTTCCCGGAAGAATGATTCGGACATGAAGTGTCCTTCGCAGAAAGCTTTTCGAGTTTAACCACAGTATATTAAGGAGTACCAGCTAGCTGAAAACCATATGTTTACTTTCGACCTTGGTAATTCTGCTTGCACGTACTTAAGGACAACATCAATCGCTGTTACTTCCGCACTCTGATTAGTACAATAATACTTGCTGGAAGCGTTATGTCCCAAAACCACCATCTGAATATTAGGGATGCCGTAGCGAAGGGCTTCGGGAATTTCGCCCATCTGGTGTTCTTTAACGTGCAGCTAAATATTATTACACGGGCCTCTAGCACTTCGCCCCCATCGAAATGCGGTCGGCGCTGCCGCTCCCGGCATTCTATCCCTGGACCTTCGGCTCAACAGTGGAGCAACATAACCACTAGATTACCACAGCGGGTAGTCTGACGAGTATGAATGAGGTATTTTTTAGTGTGATGGGTATGGATGATATATTCTAAAAACCGCCTGATGTCACTAGGAGGGCAAAAGAAAGGTGCGGAAGCGTCGGGCCTATCGCTGCGTACAGATGCGTCCATAAATACTATAAGATGCATCAATTCAAAAATGAATCTGAAAACACATTCGCTGTGCTCTTTCGTAGGGGCTAACGAAATGGTTTCTTCAGCGTGGCCAATAATGTCAAAAAACGATGCCGCGATTTGCCCCATGCGAGAGAACGGGCGCTGAATTAGCCCAAGTGGTTTGTCATGCGGTGCTCAGTGAGCACACTAAATATGGTGCAACGCTCTCTGATCAGCCAGTAGCCTTAGGGACAACTGTTGTGCTTCAGTGAGTAACGCAATGGATTGTGCCTCACGAGGTAAGCGAAGCCTGACTCGGAGGAAAACACGAAAGATTGTCCTCCGACTTCAGTCGTGAGCGCAAACAACTCAACAGAAGCACGGAAGAGCACGCTTAGATGATGGCCGCAAGCAATGCGTTCTTATTCTCGACTTCTGCCGAAAGAATAACGACGGTTGAAATACACTAATTATCCCCGTTATAAGTCCACGCATTTACAGGTGCAGAAACAGCTCCGAAGCCTGCTACAGTCAGAAGTGGGGTCGTGTCACCTCCGCAAAACGAAATCATTTACAGCACAGATGATGTGTCAGCTAAGTTATAGTTCATATATTTCCCTTCTATTTCTTACATCCAAAAAGCCACACGTTTAAACCTACTTGACATTCACGAGGCTTCCGTGCTTGCGATTCAAGAATAAATGCCCATGAATGCTTGTTTTGAGAAGTGAAAATACAAAAATACGGAATAT
This sequence comes from Rhipicephalus sanguineus, assembly GCF_013339695.2. Classification (NCBI taxonomy): domain Eukaryota; kingdom Metazoa; phylum Arthropoda; class Arachnida; order Ixodida; family Ixodidae; genus Rhipicephalus; species Rhipicephalus sanguineus. Next base: position 94,485,427 of record NC_051178.1, read on the forward strand.
TGTCGCGGGGTAAGGTGGATTGCAAGTCACAACCTGAGCAAAGTGCCGCAAACGAGCAAGTCCTAAGCTCAATTGCGCTCAGAGACAGCCCGCTTGTTTCGTTAGTTTCATTTAATTTACTTTTATTTTTTTCTGTTGGCGCTTTCATGAGGTTGCGTGTAGAAAATCCGTCGAGGAATGACTGCTTTCGGAAGTTGTAAATCTTGGCCAAGTTTGAAACGGAGAACGATCAGTGGTTCTGTGTGAGACCCAGTCGGGAAAAGGAAAAGCCGCTGAGGGATGATTTTCGCGCAGCGCAGATTTTGAGTTAGGTGCCTATTTCACGTCACGCACCTGTTTCGTTTCTTTCCTAGCTTCCGGTTCTTGCTTCTGAATCGTCGGCAAAACGAATAGGTGAAACTCGAAATGGAAGTTTCGCTTCGACTTCTCCGGCAATATCGGTTGAGGCATTGGTCCCGCCCTAGAAACTTCGCCGTTCTGCGTATACGATTGATGCGGCTGGACTAAACGAGGCCGAAACAAGGCACCTACTCGGCATGATGATGTTCGTGTTCACAGCGCCTATCGATCAGTGCCGAATGGTAACGAGGAACGAAAGATAAAGCGCTAGCATGGACGTAGTGCTGCAAATGTATAGTCTCGGCTGGGACTGCCTGGTTGCGGCTGGTGTGCGATACACGGAAATATATATGCGGTCTCCGAGACAAACCTCGTTTCATTTCTTCTACATGAATTGAAGGAAGTCTATTTCCTTTCTCCGATATTAGCTTTCCTCCTTACAGCAATATATATGCCAATCAATACATAGTAGCAATGCTAGCAATAAATCAGTCGTACCAAGAAATAAGGCGTGATCTGAGAAGCTCTCGACGGCACCGTAATACACCCAAATCAGCGGATTTGGTGACGCTCTGTTCTTACATACTGCTAACACGGGAAGCTAAACAATACAACTCGTCTGCATATCATTGCTGACCCGCTCTCGCTAAGTTGTTAGAGGTGAATATTCATTACAGCATCTAGTGATCACTCGCCTATATATAGTTACTTCACACATTCTCATCTCGGGTTACAGGAAGTGAGATACATTTACTGTGGCGGCAAGTCTATATCATAGTGTGTAACGCCACGGCTGAGTTATCTTTAGCAGATTCGAGGTGAGGGCCAGTTGGTGATGGAGCATACTTGGTGAAAATTAAGCACAATGGACGGGACAAATAAAGGAGACCAGAGGACGAAGCGCTACTAACCACTGTGAGCATTCATTGAAAACATAACCGCAGCTAGACAATGTTCGCATGTGCGCATGTGAGCAAGTGTGCGTATCTCGCGCCTGGCTTTGTTGTTTCTTGTCACCTTTCGTGCAGATCATCGGAAGCGTTGCGCACATGCGCACATTGTCCAGCTGCAGTTATGTTTCCAATCAATGTTCGCAGTTGTTAGTAGCGCTTCTTCCTGTGTGCTCCTTCTTTTGTCCCGTCCAATGCGCTTAATTTTCACCAAGTATGCTGAGTTATCTTATTGTTTATATTTTCGAAATGTGGAGGTGATAAGTTCCCGCCACAGAGGGCAACGAGAGCGCTTCGGCAGCTTTTATTAAGAAGCACAAATTTTAAGAGCAACAATGGTTTTAGCGTTTTTTTTATCTTTTGACGGACTATCATGACGTTCTGTACTATCAGTTTTCCGTCTCTTCCTTCAATCTCTATTGTTCACGCCACACCCTTCTATTTTGAGCAGTTCAGTAGCATGCAAGATGTTCTCTTCGAATAATCTCTACTGCTTTCTCTTCTCCTGTTTTTCCCACTAATCTATAAATAGAAGGTATGAAGTTGAAAAATAACCACCGCAACAAACCTCACGTGATTGTAGCTACTTGTGAACAGAAGCGCCGATAAATCAATATTTATGTTATCGAATTTACTGTTTATCTTGTGCAGCCTATTCATTATTTTTGTCACTTTGCCCCACTCTCGGCGAAGAAGTCTACTCATTGCAGCCTAAATTTACCTCATCTTTGAATATTGTCGCCTTTCATAGATCCTGTAGTCTGCTTACTTATTCTGCGGAATTTTGCGCAACAACGCAATAGCACTGACTAGTTTACTACAATTTTGTAATCCAAAACTTTGATATTTTCTGTTCTTGCAACAGCTTCGCATTAAATAACTGACATTTTGCTATTACTGATGGGTATTGTTTTCTGAAGACGAGTACAATATTAAAATCTATTCACTGCGAGATGTGCAGCTGAGGAATAGTTGTAAACCTTCGCAAAAATGGAAGTAGAACTAGTCACGCATTTATTGCGCAACAGGCTACGCCGTAACTGTTCATTATGAAGCTCTAGCCTAATATCAACCGATGAACTGTGAGAAGAGACATCGAAAACTTCATCAGGCAATATGAATGGGTTAAATTATAAATAAAATATAGACATGGTTTGTTATAGCGGACCATTTTAGTGTAGCAGACAAACACCGAAAACATTCTCAATGACCATTAGGCACGCTCTACAGATCATGAATAAACATGGTACCTTTACGGTTGCCAAACATCAGTTGCGGTTGCTTATCCAACGTTAATTGTGATTGCAGTGTTCGATGTCCACCCTAAAACAATGTAAGAAAACTTACATTCGTGCTCCTATGACACAACAACATATAGCGTTCCTCGCTACCGCAGGCATGCACCCCGAACGCCGTCATTCATCGTTGCTATAAAAGTGACGTTTGCGCTCTAACGTGAATAGTGACGTCACGTCCTACAGTGAACTGGCCTTTACACGCCAGCGTAGTCAGCGTGCGTAGTAAGCGTGTGAGATTCCTACGCGCGATACTTTTTGATACTTTTACACGCGTAACCAACGCTTGGCGCAAGCCACGCCGCAATGTTTGGGAATATTCGCGATTGTTTTCAGACAGTTCTCTTAACATTAATGAAACTTACGTCTCGAGTAGAAGAGTTTATTAACACGAGCACAATCGATAACACTGGCAGGTTCGATCAAGCGTGTATGAAAGCCGACCCCTTTCGCGGACTGGCAGAATACCGACAGCCGACGAATGTGATCGCCGCGAGCAGTGTACAGCGTGTATTGCTTGTAAATTATGTTTCCATTTTCGGGGCTCTCGCCTTGAACAGCCCGACTGCCGCCTTTTAAGTGCTGAGCACTTTGGCGGCCCGGGCTGTCCCATCGTGTCATCGTAGGCTGTCATCTTATGGCGTCGCTTGGTGTCACGCAGGTAAAACATGTATCGCGTAGTCATGTATAGCATAGCCATGTGTAGTATGGTATGGCAACGGGGCAGGAAAAGAACGTAAGGGTGAGGCAGTGATGTGAGGGTGATGAGCAGGAAGAGGATGAATGGAGAGGGTAAGGCATATCACAGCTTTGTATGGCATCCTGCAGGCAAAACCATGTATAACATAACCATGTATAGTATGGTATATAGTGAGGGTGTGGGAAAAGGAGTTGAGGTTGGGGAGGATCGAAAGAAGGAGGGAAGAGGGCGAAAATAGCATAGCCATGCATGGCGTCACGCAGGCAAAACCATGTATAACAGACATGTACAGTCAGAGCACCAACGGGGCAGTGAAGCAAAGTCAAGGTGAGGAGTGATGTGAGGGTGAGTGGGAAGGCAATCACGACTGTAGAAGGTAAAGCACAGCATCGCCAGCATAGCATATCATAGTCATGTGTAGTATAGCATAGCGAGCGGTGAGAAAGGGAACTAGGCTGAGGAGGAGAGAAAGAAGGAGGGCGACTATAGCGCAACTGTACTAACTGTACTATACTATATAGCAAGGGGGAACGGCAAAAACAGTGAAAGTGATGAGGAGTGGCATGAGGGTTAGGGCTGATGTGAGGAGGGGGAGGGTAAAGCATAGCATCATAGCCGCTTCTCTTTCCGCGCGAGCTGCACCTGTAGCGGTCGCCTCTGCAACTAAGGTTAGGCTTACGGCGCGGGACCTTGCCGCAGCTTAAGAACCTGGCGAGCCAGCTCCTAAACCTGGCATGAGAGGGTAAGAGGATAATGGTTACGGCTTTTATGCTACAGTTGGCTATGCTACAGGCGGTTCTACCTGCGTTGATATCATCAACGAGGCGCTCGAAGAACAAGAGGAAGAAGACTTCTCTTTCGCGCGAGCTGCGTCTGTAGCGGTCGGCTCTGGAACCAAGTTTACGCTGATGGCGCGGGACTTTGCCCCAGCTTAAGACCCTGGTGAGCAAGCTCCTAAAACTGGCATGGGTAAGAGGATAGCGGTTATGGCTTTTATATTCTTATGGTATGAAAGCACTCATATGGGTTCTTCCATCTAGGCGGGCCTTAGCGGACCAGATCACGTGACAAAAAGGTGTCGTACTCAAAACTGCCGTGGTATGGAGGTGCAATTCCTTTATATGTGTTCTAAAATAGAATTTTCTTTCTTGGTTTGTTTATGGGCATTGCCGTCCCAAAGCGAGGGGCTATGACAGCGCCATTGCGGAAAACTTCGGTTTAATTTCCAGAGCGTGGGGTTCTCTTACATGCACTTTTAACGCAGTTTATATGGGCCTCTAGTGGGCTCGTTGCCGTTTGAATCAAATCCGTATTTTCTTTTTTCAAAAAACGTCAGGCAGGAAACGCACTGCCTGTTTAGAAAAAATCACAACATATCCATGAAGTGAATGATGATAAAGGAGCTTGCTCCAGAGGTTAAATACTGTAAACCGTTTTGAATAAAATCGGCGCAACTTGGCATTCACTCGAAACACTCTCACATTTACACGCGCATCCACTCAGGACCACACCCCACACACAGCGCCGATTTTCTTCAAAATGACAAGTGACCAACTAGCCCAACAACAAGTCCCTTTAAGCTGTAAACCGTGAATCCTCTGTACATCTGCTCAGTCATCATGATATAAAAAGTGACACTAGAGTTGTTGTGGTTGATTGTATATACACGTTACATACACAATGTTTAGAATTTACATATCGATGCACTATATACACACATTTACATATTGATGCAGTATATACATTTTGTTCAAGAGCTTATTTACGGATCACATCAGCTCGGGGGAACGTTTTCCTTTTAATATAATGGCTTCTTCTGCTTGCGAGCTCTCAACTCGGGGTCCGCTTGTGTCTGCGCCCGTGCTGCCTCGAAGTCCGCTTGTCGACGAGCCCGTTTAGCTTCGCCATTACGAGCCCTCGCTGCTGCCGCCGCCTCGGTGCTGGTAGTGGCTTGTGCCTGCTGTCGGCGCTGGCGTCTCTCTTCGGCCTCACGAGCTCGCACCGCAAAGTCTAGGCGGTCATCCCGCGATGCTGCTGCACTGCAAGCCCTCCGCGCTGCTGCCTTGGCTTTTTTTATTGCGATAGCAATTATATGGACAGTCTCGGCTGGACTTTGCCGTAGCCGTCGCCGCCGTCATGCACCGTATATTATATATATATATATATATATATATATATATATATATATATATATATATATATATATATATATATAGTTAATAATTAAGAAAATAATTAAGAAAAATCCTTCCGAAGCGCTGAATCGAACCAGCGACCTCTCGCTCCTCAGCGCGTGGCGCTAACCACTACGCCAGAAAGCGCAGAAAGCGCTAATACCGTTTCTACTTCGATTAATTCAGTGTTACCCACGGGAAAAGATTAATGGAGCTTCGCATCTGTGGTGCCAAGACTGAAATTGCGAACTGGGCAGCGCTTTTGGTATCTCTTCAGTTTTTTCTTTTTTTTCTTCCCTATTTTTGGTTTTGCTCGTTTTCCGTTTTTCTCTCTTTTTCCTGTGTTTATTGCTATTTTTTGTTTTTTCTATTTTCTTCATTTCTTTCTCTCTCTTGCTTCCTCTTTTCTTTCTATTTTTATACATGGCTTTGCCTGCGTTATGCTAAGCGATGACAGCATATGATAGCCCGGGCCCCTAAAGTGCTCCGCACCTAAAAAAGATAACGTTTCAGCGGACGCCTTATCTTAGCGTCTTCCTTTTTCTGCAGCCCCTTCTCCAACCGTTTTGGTTTATGAAGCTTACGAATCACAGCCACATAGAGCGACACATGCATGGTTTCTAAGTACCCTGGGGCATTTCTGAACATACAGCGGCATCTAATCGATTTCGTATATGCTGTATAATTGTTTTATATGTAAACATTTCGACAGATATCTGGCTGGCTTGGTAGAAGATAATAGGAAGCTGAAATGGTTACAGCCACAGTTTGAAGAGATCCCGACGTTTCGGGACCGATTCGGTCCCTTTCTCAGGGGTCCCTGAGGAAGGAACCGAATCGGTCCCGAAACGTCGGGATCTCTTCAAAGTGTTGCTGGGGCCATTTCAGCTTCCTAATGTATAATTGTTGCATGGTATATTGTGGATGAGCTGGCAATGAAAGAAAATTGCCGCAGCAGAGGTCACTTCTACGATTTGTCGCACTCTGCAATGTTGCTATCATTCGCTCATGGGTAAAAAACGCCGCAGTTGATTGAAAAGGAGCAATAGAAAAAAATCGTAAAATATCAATGAGAACGCCTAATACGTTTTATCTTCGCACGTAATGGGGTTTAAGGCTGCTGTCGGCAAAGTAGAGGGGAAGTTTCTTCGATCACTGTGTTTTTTTGTTTTCTTTGGTATTGAACTCGGGAGAAAAAACGTTTCACCATGCGCGCTATCTTCCCGTCTTCCTTTTTCTGCAGTCTCTTCTCGAGCCGTTTCGAATATCTTTTATGTCTAGCGTTCTTCTTTGTTTTTGTTTTTTTGTCCTTTCACGCTGCAGGTTCCCTATTTCATTGTATTGCGGGTTGAGTTGCTTTCAAGATCGTTCCAGCCAAACAGCCTTTCACGTTAAAGGCTATTCTCAAAAGAACTTAATCGGAAAGGACGGTCAAAGCGCACTTTTTCACCCAGAAAGTTTTATCGATTCAGACGTCTTAGCACTGGGAACAAAAAATCGGTCGTTTTTCAGTCGTTTCTCTTCAACTCTAAGCACCTTTCGCTTAGGTGCAATTCAAGTCTAAGGGTCCATGCCTTAGTCTTGGATTGCACCAATCTAGTACGAAGATGTAAGCGCGACATTTTTTTTGCGTTTATTCTAGCAGGAAGAGGTAAGAGCGACCCTTGAACCTAAATATTCAACCCATATGTGGTCCTGGATATTCACGTTTAACGCCGTAATTTATTTCCCTTGGCCAAGCAAATATAATATCATTTATCATCTATGCAAATAAAAAGCGTATTCCTGAGGGAAGAGAGAGAGGAGCGCACACGATGAGCTTGACTAAATGAACAGTCATGAGAGAAAATTGTCATGCGTGTTTCATGGGTGTTACTACTTCGATTTTCTGATAAACTAGAATTTTTCAACCATATTATAAGCTATTTTTGTACCTTTTCTCTAGGACAATGTTAACTCTTGAATTGAAAAAACAGTTTAGTTTAATAACTTGCAGGATATTGTTGGTAGAAAGAAACCGACCAACAAAGCAACGCAGCCAAAAAAAGAAAAGGACCTGCAATTGGCACCGTTACATGAAATGTGGAAATACATCCGCATGAGAGAACTTACAGCACTCAGTGGTGTCCTATACGACGCGTGATCATTAGCCAATCGCACAAATAATGCCTACACCGAACAACATCAAGTTATCCGTAGGTACGCCTTCAAGAACGCTCAAGGTCTTCCTGGTAGCCGTGTACTCTTGTGTAACAACTCGATTCATTACGGTTCCTTTAGTTACCGCTGATTACACATATTCCGAAAAAATACAACTTGTATGAGCAGATAAGAGACGGTACGCCGCATTTGTTGGAATTATTGCACGGAACTCCAATAGCTGCTAGCCCAATCAACGGGATTCGCTTTCGCCGAAGCTGCGCATGTGCTACATAACCGCTCAATTGGTAATTGGTTGCCTAAAAAGAGTCCACTTGCCTATCTTAAAGCAACTAAACAACACCGCAAAGCTTGCAGTGCTCTTCTGAAGTGTTTTTTCCCTAACATGTAGCCTAATGAGTTTTACACGCTACATGCACTCCAGAAGCAGCATTCGATTTTATGCGTAATCTCGTTCTCCGCTGTTATGGGCTCGACTCCTATCGCTCGATGAGATAGTAGTGGCATCTTTTTTTCTCGTGCTGCTTTTTAATGTTGCACTTAGGACTACAAAGAAAAACAAGTGTGCATATTTAATGAATACATCAAGTGTTCTACTTTGTATCCGCTTAGATATCAGGGTCATAAAACGTTGGATAGGGGACGCCTACAACGAACTTCGCTAGCCATGACCATTCTTCTGTTCTTCCATGCTATTTAACCTAGATCGATAGAGGAAGCTATAATAGTTGCAAGAACAGCTCAAAGGTTCAAAAGGCTGCACGCTATTGTACTGCATCTGCCAAGTCCACAAAGGCTTCCCTGTATAACACGAGCGCAATACTTTATCACACCTGTCAATACGCCTCAGTATTAGCACTTTTTATAGATGTTTCACTTCCGCAACCCGCTTTCTTCGCTGGTGATAGTACTACCGCTCCAAAGCAATGTTTTTCAGGAGCATATCGCTACTGTAAACCATTAGCGTTGAGCATCCCGGCGCACTTTTCAAGGTGTGTAAGCTACACAGAAGTGTACTCATGTTTTGGAGCTACCGCGCGAACTCTCCAGTGGAGGTTTTAACGGTTTACACCGAGCACCAAAAAGGCGGTCAGTAAACACTGTGAAAAGATGATTACACAGATGCGGAAAGTATTTTGCGAAAGCACAAAGAAAAAAACCCCAGGCCTGCGCTGAAACCGCAGCACAGTGACAGCGAAAGCTGGAAGAGCGGCGTTTCCAAAGCACCGTTGTAAGCTCTCTTGGGGCTACTAATACAAGTACACTAGCAAGGTACCCACAATGCCATAAATCATAATTTTTGTGAAGTTCGGAAGAACCTACTAAACCATTATCCGCCATTCAGCGGAGAAGCGAGGCACCAGCTAGACGTTTGTAAGCATTATGTGCACTTTGTTGACGCGACGACCGATGACGATGAAGAATTATGGCTCAACCCTTTGTAATGGGTTGGAAGCTTTAAACGGCCCACCAGTTATGTAATTTGCATTAGGTGACGCCCGGTGGCTATGTCCCTCTCCCGCCATACTGTATAACATACGTTGACGTGGGAGAGAGAGGGGGGGGGGGGCGAAGAACTTTACTGAGACCCCGAGGAAATGGATCATGCGCTTATGGGCTTCCTTGGCAACTAATACAAGTGTACTTGCGTGGAACCCACTATGCTATAAATCATTGCAATTTTTGAGAAGTAGGAAAGCAGGCATTATGCCTTGTTTCGTCATTTTACGGAGAGCCGTGGTACCTGCTAAACGCATGTAAGGCATTATGCGCACTTTGCTGATGCTGTGCCTGATGACGATGAAGAATTATGGCGGAGCCCTTTGTAATGGGTTGGAAGCATTCAACAACCTTCTCGTCGCGCAATTCGCATTGTGTGACGCCTGATTACACATTTCGCGTTGTGCGACGCTCGGTGCTTATTTTACTCTTCTACCTCGCTATATTGCATATGTTAATGTGGTTCCTTCCCGACATCAAGCCTGTATAGGACCTTTTTGCAAAGCAGTTTAAAGCACCGGCATGGCTCAGAGGATGAATACTGGGCTCCCCTGCAGAGGGCCCAGGTTCGAACCTCGTTCCATCCTGGCATTTTTTTCTTATTTCCTTTTTTTTTCTTATTTCGAGCGATAGTGGTTACGGACACCGGCGGCGGCGGCGGCGGCGGCGGCGGCGGCGGCGGCGGATAACTACGGCGCCAAAAACGGCCGGTGAAATGATCTCATAACAGCTTTCGTTGTAAAATAACATACAACATTACTGTAAATTAAAAAAAAAAGATCTTGTGTAGCGATTGATGTAGTACTAAATCCTGTGCTAAATTTAGCTCCATCACTGTGAAACCTGAGGAAGTGCATAGCACGAGCACTCAGCGATTCCTGTCAGCAGAGTTCCCACTACTCCGTTTACCGAACTGTCGATGACATCAATGTTTGACGAAAGCATGTAGGGTTTACCCGACATGAGTAGAATCTTGTTAGGGAGATTCACAAACTTGCTGTGTGACATGCGCACTACTTTTTGCTGCGCTTTATCGACTTCCTACTCGTTACGGCGGTTTAGATACGTGTTGTCTGCCGTGAAGGGGTTGTCCCCCTTCAGATGTAGCGACGAAACGTGGGAGAAGCGCCGGTAGGAGGAGCAATCGCCCGCTTGGCGAGCAGGTGGCACCCTCTCATGCGCGGCTCGGCTGTAAGGCGCGTGTGTCCGAAGTGTTTTTCGCGACATTAAGTTAATTACTGCAATTACTTGGTTGTTTCTATGCAATATAATATTTTATACTTTGTTCGTTTATTTTGAACCCGGTTTTGAGCAGTGCTAGGCGCGCTTTAGGCCTGTATTGTCCACTTGATTTTGAGCGTGATCACGCCCCATGAGATCCACGAATGGATGACCGGCCGAGCCCCGGAAGTGCTAAGCTTTTAAAATTCTATCTTAAGCAAAACTCAGGAGCCTACAGCCGACTCTTTGAAGATGTATGGCCAACAAAACTGTCTAGCACATTACGCAGAGGTGACAGAAGAAATTGGATCCTTAGCCTATGACACACCCTGCAACTAAATCTGAAATATATGCCCAGATTGTTCATTTTTAATCGTATGTTCACTCAAAGTTTTCCTTTTGAGCCGTATGCGTCATTTTGCAGCGGCGTGCGTCGTCTTTTGTGGCTTGCCGCAAGCGCTTGGCGTTTCGTTCGCAATCTTAATTGGCGTTTCCCGTCCGTGCGTTGCCTTCTTCGTCTTCAGTCGACCAGGCAATGGTGTATAGCGGGGTTTCCCACAATCTCTGTCTCATAAGTTCTTGCCAGCTGGCGACTACTTCAATTTTAGTGGGCCAGTGGAGAGTTGTATGGTTTGCACAACATCTGCGGTACATACAGTCGCGAGGGATTTTTGCACATACACAGGCACACCTTTGCCATGTACAGCTTTGCGCTAATAAATAGAATACGGTAAGCGTGCGTTATGACAGGCTTTTGTAGCGTTAGCTACACTTGCCTAGCCAGAGCCAATTTCGCGTGGAGCCTCATGAGCCGTGCTGCGCATGCGCAAGGATCAGTGATGTCACACAGCTGGCTCACCGGTCTCCACCACCGCGCTCTCTCCGCCACCTCGATCTCACGCGCTCTCCGCCACCGCCGCGCGCGACTTGCCGCTGCTAGTCTGCGCGTTCGGGAGGAGTGGCGTCGTAGCCATGGTAGACACACTGGCGCCGGCGCACGCGCAGCTGTTCGCCTTCGCTGTGCAGTCGCAGTCTGACGCTGCGCTGGGGCCGCTTGATAGTGCCCCTGACTGGCGTTTGCAGGTGGGTAACGCCATGGAGAAGGAGAGCGCAAATGCTGCTCGACGGCGCAGAAGAGCCGAGAAGCTTATCTCATCGGATCCCGAAGTAGTTACTTGGAAATTAGCAGTTCAACGTACGCAGAATGAACAGAAGAAGGCTGATAATCCTAGACAATCTGGAAAGCTAAGAATAATTAGGTGAACCTTTGCTAATGCTACGTATATCCTGGCATAGCCGAGATAAGCGACTGCAAAGTTTTTCTATGGTGTATTTGCGTCCAAACAGCACACATGTGATCGCCCCTTGCGTCTGTGCGAAGCTATCTTCTCGTGACGGCGCTGCTCCGCGAGCTCGTTAACTAGCCGCCAGATATATATAAGAGGAGTCTAAAAATTGGGGGACCCTTAAGCTTCGCCTTTAAGAGTTGAACGCGAAGGAGAAATCCGGCCCCTAGTGCCAACTTCAGGCACTAAGTGCATACTTATTGATGTGTATTGTTACACACACACATACACACACACACGCGCACGCGATGTATCTATACTAATGGTATAGCTTTTCGATCTAAAGCACTTCTCCGTGCTAGAGTCGATACATGTTCCTCACAATGCCTCACAGATGGCAGCACATCATTTACTTACTACGAAAAACTTTATAAACAGGGACAAGTGAGACACACGCACAAGCACAGCGGTGACATTATCTAACGTTTGCTGTTTGCTTGATCAACGCCTCCTCTAGAAAGCAGGCGTTGGCTTGATATGTTTTCCGTTAGATTGACATAGTTGTCCATTGTTGGAGCTGTTTGAAAATTCGTGTGTGTTCTTAGCGGCGATGGCTGCACTATCCCGGCTCTTTTCGAAGCATGGCGTCGCGCGAAAAACGTATTTTTATGGCCTCGCCAATGCGCCTACAAATCGCCGAATGGGCTCATTTTCGTCGGGACACCCGCCGAACAAAATGCGTTAAGGAGACTCCTTCCACTGCCTGGCATTTATGTAGTGTTTTTTTCCGAGGCAGTTGCAAGTAACATCGTGACTTTGTAGTAGGACATCTGCTTTCCACGCAAACGGCCTGGGTTCGATCCTCAATGGGACCGAAGATTTTGATTGTTTTATATTATTTGCATCTTTCTCGATTTTTCGGTCACGGACAATTTTTCGCTCACAACCAGCGACGCCGTCATCGACACCGGAATTCCTTCGACACGAGCTCTCTAACGCCATCGCGTTAAAATGCTGTGAACATTTTAACATGTGCTAGGCGCACGAAACTTGCGGACGGCGAGTACTTTGTCACGACTGCGTTCTACATCTGTGGTATAGAAAAGGTCGTCGAGTAGTTTATTTGTACGAGGCCCGAAAGTGCACTCGGAAAATATGAGGAGCATAGAGCAACTAAGTCGCTAATAACCGTATGGCTGAATGATTTCGGAATTACTGTACTCTGAGCAGACAGCGTGTTTTCTCTGCAAAATGCCAAAAGGCCGTGGAACATTTATCGTGCCTGCCAGGGTGCGCTTCTTGTGCTCCACCGATGATATTGCATGAGAGAGTGATATGAGCGGTTGAGTACAAAAAAAGGCAATTATTGACTGGATAAGCACGACTGCTTTTTCCAGCGGGAACCGGTACGCCCACATGATCGTATTGGAGACGCCAAATGACCATAATAACGGTAACGGAAGCGCACTATCACTTCATATGCATACCTTGTTTGGCACTGCGCACCACCGCATTGAGCGAGTCAGGTTTTCTCTGGCATCACTATTTGCGTACGATTCCGCTCCGCCCCTCGGTACCGACTAATGACACGGCTCCTCTGCGCTGCACGTGCGAACTTGCCGACGTTGCCCGCCTTCTTTCTTCTTCTTCTTCTCTTGTCGCTCTCGCATGTGATAGCAAAGATCTAATTCAAACTACGCTGTCAATACACCATCTTGTATTGAAATCTATTTCATGAGCGATAAAAGGCATGCTCACCTTCACGCGCAATTGTATTCGGTGTTCTCTTCTCGGAACAGAAGAGGCGTATCATATGACTGGACACTATTGTACGGTTTACGTACTTTGTAGGAAAGGAATATGAGGGTTAGAAAGTCCAATTTACATGTAATGTTTGAGGAAAATTTTCATCGATAGCGTGCAAAAGAAAAGACGCGGATTCCTCACACTGCTTTCAAGATGGAAGACATCAAAGCTGTGACTATGGTGGGTCTTCTATAGTGAGTTGGTACAGTGAGATGAAACCTCGCCGTCGCCCCGAATAGACGTTCTGGTGGTGTACAGTCGCCGCGACGTGCATCACGCTAGCGTTTCGCTTAAATGGCCGGATCTTCGTCGGTGGTATTTGCCCGCCGGCGCCGATCGCATCGACGCTTTTGCTCACTTGCACCAGACGGGCGAGCTGCTCTTCTTCCGCGAGTGAGTCGCAGCCACAAGATGTACTGGAATTCGAAGCACCGAGAGCGGCTGCGGCTGCACGTTCTGCGGCAGCGGCTTCATGTCGCATTCGCGCCCATTCGCGCTTCTGTGTGTGTCGCCACTCCTTCAGTGGCCGCTGTTCTTTCTCCCACCGAACGAAACGCGTCCGTACGATAGCGAGTCGAGTCTAAATGGCAACTGCTGGTAAACTGCGCTAGCGCGATATCTATGTCACAAGACAAAGGGGCGCAGCGATTGGTGGGAATGTGTCGCCGCCATCTATACCGGCATTTGTGAAAGAAGCGTATGCGGTGACGAGGGGGCGGCGGTGGCGAGGGATGAAAATTGTTTCGCGCGTCGTTTTGTCCGCGAAAAGGATCCGCAAGAACCTATCCACATAGAGCTTGGCTGTACAGAGATACATCGGTTCTATTCTGATACGCTCCGAGCGGTCCAGCGATATCGAGCTGTTCCATGGCTGCATATGGATGGGTTCGTGCGAAGGAAGCGTTCAACAAATTGGGAATTTGCCCTTCCCCGATTGGGAAAAGCGGGGGCATACGAAGCTCAGCGTGTGCGTGCCTGATTTACAATTTTCTTTACTTGTTTCATTTTATCGCATTCAGCAATGCCCTCTCCTAATTTTTTCTTTCCTTCATGCATGAAATACACCTTTCCTGTGCTGCCCGCTGCCGTTTAGGCAGGGGGCGGAGCTTCGCGGGGTTATTCGAGACAACCGGGCTCGCCAGAACAAAATCCTTCGAGATCGAAAAGCGTGCAGACCCAACCACAGCGTTCCGCGACTTTCCCACCAAGGGGAAGGGCGCATGCGCCCTGACACAATGAGAAATGTGGATTGGACCTTCACCCGCGTTCTTAGCAGCGCAACACTTCTTTTGCTACAAGCAAGAACGACGGTATTAGGTTAAGCAATGAAATGCGACAATAAACGGTAACATGAAAGGCAACGTAAAATAACAAGTGACCTTGATAAAAGACCATATTTTCATATCTGAAGCAGCTGAACGCCGACAAGTGCCGATAGCGAGAGCATCAGCTATTTGAAAAAGTTGCATAAAATACGCTTGTGACCGGGGCACTCTCGAAGACTTATTTGTGCACATCCGCATTTCTCTGCACTTGCCGCCGCCGGTTTTTTGGCGAACCTAGCTCCCGTAGCCACCGAAAACTCACAGAAGATTGGTTTAAATCAATCTAAACACCGTAATAAGTGGTTTGCGGCATGATTAAGTGAATGTTTCGTTATGCTGAAGCAAACATCGTTTTGCATCTAAGTAGAATGATCGCTGTTTTCATGGCATCTATTGCATGAGCCACGGGAGTGTGACACAATCATTAGCGCACCAGTGTGCTGGCAAACGGCTTCCTAATTGAAGAAGCAGTTATTCGTAGCAATGTAAGCGCCTTTCATCCGCGCGAAAAACCCGAGGTGTGCATGACAACACGACAGCGCGCCATTCTCTGCGCGAAATCAGAAGTTTGCTACAAATACGATGTGAAAAAGCGTACCCTTTGACAAATCGGAGTTTGCAAGGACGACGGTCAATCACACGCGCAGCTGCTGAGGCTTCAAAAGTCTGCCGTCTGCGAAATGTTGCTGTTTTGTGTACCTCAGAAAAGAATGACCAGGATGGCATTAGAACAAGCAAATATAACTAATTAAAAGCAACGTCTGGTTGTTCTCACTTAACGTTTAAGGTGTATTACCTTCCATTACTCCAGCAACACTGCATTACAGCTACTGCTATTATCCTACTTAGGAAATTCCTGCAGTGAGTAGCGTTTGTCACGCTCACAGATATAATTAGGCATTAGGTGTTAGCTGCTGAGGTCCTTGTAAAGCATAAACATATGTCGGTGAGTCCATATGTAACCTTCTATAGCAAATATGTGGCTCAGTGTGATCGATTTCATTTTACTTTAAATGCCCAATAAGTATTTCGGAGCTTCGATGCTCTGCCATGCTTTACAGAATGCGCCTCCTTGTTACGAATTCTTAGATCACATTTTATTCTCTCTTGGAATTTATGACGTACGTGAGAGGGTATTGTCCAGTCGACTAAACCACAGTTCGTAAGAGGGGGTCAGAGACGAAATTTTGTACAAGGCGGGTAGGTCTGCTTAGTGATGCCACTCTAGCCTGGTACTTCATTTCGAGGAAACGGTTTGGGCTACGACAGAGTTAAATAGAGTACCAAGATAAATAGGATATGGCGAGCGCGATGATAGCACTACCAGAATTGGTTGTCCTGTGCAGTCAGCACAAGCATGCTTCAAGCACACCAACCTCCCTTTATTTCTGTGGATTAACTTACAAAATCCTTCATATTATTATGATAAATGATGATAAGTGACTTATGACTTATTACGATAAAAGACTTGCAATAAACGTTGATCTTCTGAGGTTTGTCATGTGCACTGAAATATAAGCGCGTCGGCGTTTTTTTTTTATCACAAAGGTGTTTTATGCTGCGGTCCACCAAGGCTTCACTGACATTATTTCCATCACGGAAGTGACGTCGGTAAAATTCGCATGACAGAGAGAAACCAGAAGAAAAAAAAGTTTGTTGATTTCGATGACCTGGAAACCGAACTCAGAACCTCTAGGTCCTCGACAACAGCTTTCCGGCGCTCTACCCACTGCGCTGCCGACGCTCTTTTTTCTTTACTGCCCTACGCCAAAGATGCATATGCACGAGGCTTTACGAGCGTACCTTATATCTCTCACACCTCGCTCTCACAGTGATCTTCATGTGGTAAAGCATGAGCACAGGTGTAGGTTACCCTATTACTGAGAAGCGCAAGCGTTGTAATTGACCTTGTCTGAGGACAACGCTTTGGATCAGCTCATATCGAATACTAGCGTTCGTTACGTGCTTCTTAATGCCATCTTTGAGCGGGGATCACCCTATGCTGTTTCCGGGTATTTGCTAGCGTCTTGAGCTACCACTAGGGTTAAGTCAAGATCACTGACGTTATTCGTCCGGATGAAGCTGTGCCACTCAGCGTCAACGTGGGGGCATCCACGTCCAACGTCGCTATAGCTGCCAAATACCAATAAACATTGTGCAAGCATTCATACATCAATGTACAATAAACAGCCAACTACTGCTGTGAAGACAAGGTTCCCTTTCGTGCCGTACCGATTCTTATGACGGAGGGATCAACCGTGCCTTTACCAGCGAAGCTGTTTACGCTAGCCGCAAATTGTGTGGCCTATCAGGAAGCGATCATCATCATGACCGTGTATGTACCACAGACATCGCACTACTCACCACTGGTCCACGAAGAGAGGCAGAAAGAGAGAGATAAAATTTGAGAGAAACAATAGGAATGAAGACACAAATGTATAGAAAGAGAGAGAAAGAGAAACAGAGAGAGAAAAAAAGAACCAGAGATAAAGCAGACAGAAAAAAACTGAAACAACAAGAGAGAAATGAAGAGAAAGAAAAAAACGCACATCAAGAAAGGGAAGGAAGAGAAATAAAGAGAACAAGAGCAAGAAAGAAAGGGAAATGAAGAAATAGAAAGAAACAGATACGAAATAGAGATACAAGCAGTAAAGAGAAAGAGAAAGAAAGAAGAAATAAAGAAAAAATAACAAAAAGCACGCCAGGCCTGAGCGGAAAACGCAGCATAGTGACAGCGAATGCTGGATGACCGGCCTTTCTAAAGCCAGTTATAAACTATATTGTGGCTACTAATACAACTACTCTTGCAAGGTGCCCACTACGTCACAAATATTAATTTTTATGAATTTGGGAAGCACCCACCTCGACCGGATTCGTCATTCTGCAGAGAAGCGAGGTACCATCCGTAAGGCATTATGTGCACTTTCTTGATGCGACGGTTCATGACGATGAAAAATTATGGCTGAGTCCTTGTAGTGGGTTGGAAGCTTTAAACGACCCACTAGTTACGCAATTCGCATTGTGTGACGCCCGGTCGTTATTTAACTCTCCCACCACGCTTCATTACATACGTTAAAGCGAGAAAGAGAGGAGGAATTACCTTTATTGAGACCCTGAGGAAATGAATCGTGGAAGCCTTATGGGCTTCCTTGGCAACCAATAGAAGTACACTTGCGAGTAACCCACTACGCTATAAATCATAATTTTTGTGAAGTAGCGAAGCCGCCACTATGCGATTTTTCGTTAGTCTGTGGAGAACCGTGGTACCCGCTAAACACCTGTAAGGTATTATGTGCACTTTGTTTATGCTGTGGCTGAAGACGATGATGAATCATGGCAGAGCCCTTTGTAATGGGTTGGAAGCATTCAACAACCCACTCGTGGCGCGATTAGCAGTGTGTGACACCTGGTTACAGAATTGGCGTTGTGTGACGCCTGGTTGTTATTTTACTATTCTACCACACTACATTACACATGTTAATGTGGTTCCATCCCGATATGAAGGCTGTATAGTGTCTTTTAGCAAAGCAGGTTTAAGCACCGGCATGGCTCTGAGGTAGAATTCTCGGATCCCACGCCAGGGGGCCCATGTTTGAACCTCGTTCCACCCTTGATATTTTTTTTTATTTCGTTTTCTTTATTTCGCGCGATAGTGGTTACGGACACCGGCGGCGGCAGCGGCTGACAAATGCGGCGCCAAAAACGGCTCTTATGATCTCATAACACCTTTCGCTGTAAAAAAAATAAGGCCACCTAGCTGCGCTCTTCCTTCCAGGTTGGCACTAGTGCGAAACTTCCATACTAGGGAACGGGAAAGACAACGGTGGCAGCGACAAGAGCCCGAAGCGATGGAAGCCATACGCAAGGAATGATGAAGCCGTAGATCTGTGAGAGATGCGAATGCTCGATTCTGGAGTTTGGACGTTCTTGTCGTGACTAACCTAGCTAAAGCCTTCGAACAACCTAGAAGCAACCATATTAGACTTCAGAATAGTCCAGTTTCGCTGTTTCAAGCATTGCGCGATTTAGTGAAAGTTTCGCCATTTTTTTTTCTGATTTGCCTACCGTTGCCACGCGCCCACCGGGGTCTGGAATCCAGGCCGCGCCTTCGCGTTTAGCGTATTTCAACATCGAGTAAGCCAGCAGGCGGTGTACCTTAAAAATTAAAGGCAACGGTTATGGATACTGCATGACGAGTAGCCGTGACATCGTCGATGCGGCACGAGATGTTTGCACAGGTGTTCTCGCCACATTTGCATGTATTGCAACAACGTATCAATTGCTCAGGAGGGCCAACTATTAATCGTTGCATCATACTGATTACTAAAGTTGCCGAGTACGAATTGCAGAACTCGCGTCCTTTTCGTTTATGTTGCCAGCTCCAAGCCCGCTGTAGTAAACATGGCGAAAAACGAGTATTCGTGCGTTGGGCTAGCGCTATTTAGTTCACATGCCGCTTCCGAAACTATTTTTCTGCCGTCGATTCTTTTACTTTGCCTTGTCGAAATGCCCCTTGGCGTGGATGTTGGTCTGAATAAACACGTCGCCTTTTCATGGCTCAACATGGAAAGACCATTTAGTGCCATCGGTCTCCATCCGTGCCTCACCAGCTCAAACGGTGGAAAGCCAGGATATAGGCGATGTGAGGGTGACGGTGCCTACACAGTTGGGACGCTGCCTGTGTTTTTTTACTTCTAGAACGAACATCAATGGGCCAGGCCTTCATATATAAAATCGTGTTCGAAATAAATAGCGCATGTTTACCACGACAGCTGCGATGGCTCTGGAGCTTGGGCAGCGAAGGCCACAAATCGCAGATGTGATTTTCTGTCTCCTTAACGGCTTTTCCCTTTTTCCAAAGGATGTACTTTCTCTCCTGCCGCTATTCAACTCTGGAAGCGTCTATTCACCACGAGATCTCTGAGTGGCGCCCTCTCGCGTGTGGCGTCAGAGAGAGGACTCGGGTGCCACTCTTCGCGCGCGCGCGCGCTCGCTCGCTACTTGAAGGCTGCTCGACGCCGCCGGCCAGTCTGTCCTGCTCGAGTTATTGAAACATTAGTGGGCAACTTCATAAGGCAATTTGTACCAAATGTTCAAGCAAAATGTCCCCCGAAATCGAGCGGAGTTGCCGTCAGGAGCACGTTCAGTGTCTATTGCTCCTGGTGCCCTCTGCTAGCCATCAATGTGTAGATCTGCATGTATGGCGACGATTTCTTTTGGTGACTGTTTTATGGCCGTGGCGCACTCAAAATGACTTTCCGTCCCGTTTTCGATCACTGACTACAGCGTTCTAGCTTCGGCTTCCGTGTCTGCTTTAAAGTATAATATACGTATACCACGTGCTGCGCGTGTTCGGCTGCCAAGCCTGCTGCTTCGCAGTTTTAGTGGTTTTAGGCGCCCGACAAACGACGTGTGATGCCATTCAAATAAATAAAGGGGTCGTTACAGGCAACAACCTTTGATTAAGTCCATGTTTTCTGCAGCTGCCGTGTAAGCGCATCATAAGTACTTGAAATTTAAACAAGTAAAAAGGTTGAGAGCACGTGTCAAAAGGCGACGCACGACGGTCATATGAAATATTGGTAGGTTGTACGGAGTTGTTTTGTTTTTCAGCATCTGTTAACCCCTACGTTAATAAATCATCGTTTCCTGACTAGTTCACGGTCGTTTGAAAGTATGCTCAGTATAATTTGTGCAGTCATACTAACGTAGATAAATACAAAGATGTCGCATCAAAAGTCGCAATAAGATGTATTTGCAATAAAACAGTGTAAATCACTCTCAACGGTCGATTCCTGATCGGGCGTTATGCGGTCACTGTACTAAAAAGACTCGCAGGGTCCCTTATGCATTTTCTTAAGATGACTCGAAGGCGATAGCCATCTTATTTTTCTTCAGTTGACGTATTGTACCTTCCCCGCCTCCCTCCGAATGCTTTCTGGACGTAACGTGGTTTTGCACTGCATCCAGGACCGGAGGAATTCCAAGCGTTCTACACATCCCTGGGTTTTGCATTGCCGCCGTGGTCAACCCACCGATCACGGAAGCAACCGACGATGTCATGTGATGGCGTCATCTTGTAGCGTGACATTATGACGTCACAAATTTTGGCGGTCTGCGATATCATGAGGACGTCATAAGGTGACGTCATCATGTGATGATTTTTCGCCTCACTTTCTGTTGATGCTGCCGCCTCGGGACTCTGACGGTCAATCGGTGACAAATGAAACACGGTAAAAAATGAAACACGAACAGCGGAGCGCGTTCCCCAAGCATTAGGAACTGTATAATGTGCGCCCTCCTGTAAGGCATGCACACCCAATTAGTCAGCACTGCGCAATCGAAAGCATGAATCTGACTCACGAGCGGCAAACCGCAAGAGCGTATTTATCTCTAATCATCAGGGCAAGGTAAATATAACTGCTAGCGAGGCTTTCATAGAAGCCCATACGTTCATAAAATGACGGCTCATCAGCTGCCCATGGGGCTTAGCGCCATCTGTGTGAGGAGAGAACACTTCCGGCGGAACAAAAAATAAAGCGGATGTGACGCAACTACCGGTATTTAAGTGACGTCATTTTGTTGGCCCTAGCGCGAAATTTGATCTAAAAATTGTTTTCGTAGGCCCCTGATCGCTAAGGAGTCGCATTAAGGCGAGCTGGCGAGTCCATGACTAAGGCGCTTCAAGTCAACGCCAGCCTAAACTAATATCGACTATGACTAGACAGTGGTGTTTAAGTGTACTGCCGTTTAATTCGCCTTGGTTTTACTAGGACACTTATTCTTGAAACTTTTATTTTCGGCATTCGTGGCATCTTCCGCAGTCGCAAGAAAGCAACCAGCAGCGTACCCCTCATATTTGCAGCGTTGCTTATTTCCTTCGAACATACGCAGGTTTCTTAAGGTGCAGATTGCTTGTGTGCTTCAGTTCTATCAAGAAGGAATGACGCCTAGTCTCACCAAAATTATGATATTTCATTTTTATTCAATGGTCTCAATGACGCAATTTTGTTAACACTGCACATAATGAGCACCAAGTGTGGTAATATGTACAAGAAGTGACCGGACACTACGTGTACTATGTTTCGCTTATGCTCCGATAAATTACTGTTATTACGTGTACAGGCATGCGAATTCTAGCGCGATACGTAACTTGGCGATACGCTCACCGATAGCAGGAATAATAGTAGGCACTGCGTTTCACGAAGGAAGGCGGGCTGCAGGAATACTGATTCACGAAAATCCAGCGAGCACAGTATTCCGAACCTTATCGGTTTAGCGGTTTCTTATCCAGAAGACATGGGCCGCCAGGCATACGTGTGTTGCTATTGCATCCTTGCACAGCACATCCTTCCCGCGAGTACCGAAGCAAACACTCGGCGGTAAATGTTATCCGCATCGTCCCGTTGCCCGTTGAGCACCGTCCTGAACACGTTCACCAACGATGAACCGCACTTCACGACTCCGCGCACAGCAAAAATTAAATTCTCACAACAATAATTCAGAGAACGCGTACAAGTGCGGAACACCAAAACACATGAGGGGCGTGTCGTCGCAGACGAATTTCACGAGCACGTCTTTTCAGACACGGCAAGGGCTGCACTGAACAATAATGGCGCGCACGTCTCTTCAGAGGGCGCTAAGAAAAAGGTTTTTCGTTATAGTTATATACTGTCATAAAATCTTTTCACATTGATTCTACCTAATATTGTTCGGGAAAAAATACGTCAGATGTAAAACATTCAGATTGCTTCACCATTTGAATGAAACTTGGTTTTTCGCTATTAGTGCTTGTTGCCTCCAGTCCTAGTCGCGCTGCAATCGCTGCACCTATAACTCCCCTTGATGATGTTGCTGGCAATCGGTTCTGAACCGCTTTTCGCTCGAAGCTTCGCGACCTATTTGGATCGACCTTGATCAGGGTGCGAAGTGTACCTTGCACACCACTGCTGGCGTTTCATTCGGAGCCGATAGTACGTGTAACAAGTTTTATTGTGCACCCAACTCGCACAATCTACGCTAGTTGTCCTCAATAACCCGCTAGTGGATGAAGTTATCAATTTTACTTTGTGGGCAAACGTTTTGTGTACACAGGTGCACATGACTACAATTCGGAGTGGAGTGTGAATTTTCGTTCTAGTCTGATTACATGACGCTAACTTTTGTGAATAAGCCGTAAAATTGATCGCGCTTGGCTTCCAAAGCAGTGTGGACTCTAACTCTCTTGGCGGGACGATCGCGCTTTCACGTAAGCTATTTCAACGCCATCCAACCCAGTGAGTGACGCTACGAGCTCGGGGGCATGATCGTGACCGCGATGGCTCTGTGTATATAGAACATACGTTATATGTTAACGTTTCTTATCCTCCTGTGATGCTAGCAGCCATCTAAAGAGCTATGAATAAAGAAAATACAGCCGGTAGTCGAGGAACACCATGCAACGCGAACGAATTATAACAAAAATGCTGCTGCTTTAGCCATAGCCTAGCAGACGACAAAAGCCGAATCCCCGCCTTTGCGTCACCGGAGCGCCGTTCGCAGCGCCGCCATCGGTGGCGCACGAGGCGAATAGCCCACGGCTATGTGCGCTCTGCAGTGACGGCGCACGCTAATGTAGCGCCTGTGTTTGCACTCAGCATCGATGCCAGCCTGAACATGAAACGGCCGTCGCCGGCTTTTATTGTCGCGTGGCGTCGCGGCGCGCAACTTGTAGAAGCTACCTTAAAATCAGCCGAACAGCTCAAAAGAAGTAGAAAGGGAAAAACGCATACGTTTGCTGTAGACACGGACTATACTGATTCTTTGCGATATTAACACGAAAATGCTCATACGCACGAAGAAGCAAAGGGTACTGCTAGACGAGCAGGAATAGAGAAAGTGCTGATCACATCTAGCCGCTTCTCTCAGCTTCCCGTAGTAAGCTCCGTTTATAGCGCACCTTTGCAGAGCAATTTGCACTTGCTTTCTCATTTGCATGCCTATGTGCATGATGTCGTTAATGTCACCTGCCCTGTCCCACAAACAGCACTTCGGGGAGAGTGCCAGCAAAGTTACCGAGATGAAAATTTTATCCAGAAGACTGGAATAATCCAGAATGGTAATTCGGTGTCATAAGATCACGCGTAGTCCTTTCGTTTACTATTTTGCAATTTGATGCATCAGTCATCTGCCTTATGATAAAAAAACATTCGGGAGAGAATATTTGCAACAGGTTTTTGTGTCTGCTTCTATGACTGGTCCGTCAATGATACAGCGCAACGTATTGAAATATCAATGCGGTGTCAACCTCTTTAGACTTCAGTTACGGTAGCTACCTTCTAAGCAAAAAAAATAAACCCAAAATCTTCGCGGCATTCCTGCTTAATTGCAGAAACACAAAATTCTGTTTTCAGGCTCATGATACCTGAACTGACGTGTATGTCACAAGGGTATAGCTAGCATGACAAGACTCTGCCCAACTGCTGTTCCTGCACATGGGATATGCGCATGTACGCATTTCTACCATTCACGATGCTGGCATAAGACAAAGTTGCTTTGCGTGTCCGTCGAGTTTCAGCGTTACATGCAAAATTGGCTTGCGCGGTCGCCTCTGTTTTTTTGCCTTCATCAACAAAATGCTATTAGAGGCGAAAACTTCAGCCGTCGGGCCCATCGGGCGGCCCGTCAGCCGCCTTTGTGTGTGACATACCGACAGCGCCGAAGCGCGATGCGTGTTTGCTGTTTGCATGCTAGTGAGTGTGCAAATAACGTGTTCAGTGAAAGTGGAGCTGACCTCTGCTGATATTGTGTGCACGCAAGCTGCTTATGCAAACACGAGGAACGCGAGAAGCGCCAAATCGAATGCGTTTATGCGGAGCACGTCTGTGACAACTGGACGTGCTGCGCGGTGTCCCAATTGGGCGGCGTGACGCGGGCATATATGCATATGTGCGTAAACTGCAGCCTAAAATGTTAAATTGCCGACAGTATTCACAGCAATGGAAACATCAGAAGTGAGTTCTCAAAAGTAAATTTTGGCCATACATTTGTTCGGCGGCTAAAATGAACCTAATTGCTTTTACTCGTGCATATTAATTTTGTTTTAGTAAGCTCCACCGGCACTGCTGAAAATAGTGGTCAAATTTTTACCCCGTGCATTTCCTGACTGTGTGTTGTCTATGTTCGATTTCCTTTTAAATTGTTTTACCTGTCACGCATAGATGACACCGGCCAGTTCCACTTAGAGACGAAGTATAGCCACCGAGTGCCTGTGTAAATACGTCTAGCGCTTCAAACTCCTGAACACTACCACAATATTGCAACAATCAACATCAATATTGTTTAATTGGTTTTACCTCTTTAGAGAGGCGGTTATTCTTTTATAACCTTTATGACGTAATCGCTTAGTCGTAAATGTATTCCTTGAATCTGTGGGAAAAGGTGGCATTGTAATGACATAAAAATGCAAGCATAGTTACAAGAATTTTTTAGGGACGAAGCTCCTTAGGGTGTGGGTCTGTCCCTCCTCTGTAGTATGTAGTAGTAGTAGTAGGTAGCCACCCCTAGTTCTTGGAGTGTTCACTAGATGGCGCTGTCATCGCCATCTCTAGTTCTCAGAAAGATCCCTAGATGGCGCGGATGCGCTCGCTGCGTTAAGGTCCCTATATTTATAAAGGTAGCGACAACTACACGCGCGCCCTCTCGAGGGGTCCAAGGAGCAGCGATAGCAGACGACGCGCCGCTCGCTCCCGTGCATATTGCGGGCGCCTGAAACCGAAGTCGGTGCTCTCTTGAACCGCTAAGTTATTAATATTTGTGGCTTAAGTTGCTCATCAGTTATCAAACTACAGAGACAATAACTTTAACGAGCACCGGAGCACGTTGAATATTGAAATAAAACGCGTGCGTTTCCGAAGCAGATTCCGAGAGGGTTCGCCACAGCAGCAGTAATGCAGGGCATTTATTTTATTTTCTTTGCATATTTTGACATTCAGCGCAACTTGAAGGACAGGTGGTGTTTGGGTGAGTTAAAAGTGCTTGTTTTCTAGCTCGAATAAAATAGGCAGGTAGTCAGCGTACTGCTACTTTCGGAAACTTCATCGGGCACCTAGCGCTCTTGTATTGCGTAGAGCAAAATACGCGGTACTATGGTTTGATTGTGTTTGTCAATATTCGGAAGTCTTCCCACGGTTACACGGTATTTTTAACTAAGCTTATTTTGTTTATACTCTAAGAGGTTTTCTTAGGAGAAGAGGGGATATTCCTCATGCATTCCTCTCTTAGGAGAAGGGCTGATATTCCTCAAATTCAGTTGCACTGCATTTGAGGAATATCAGCAACTTGAGTACCTTTCAAGATTTCCCTGTGAGCTTGTAGTGTTGAAGCCACCTCGGTGAGAAAAACAAAGGCAGCTTTATTGGATTCCGAGCAATTTAGTGTTAGAGATACGGGGCGTGACTCTCCATTTACTACTGCGTAAAAATCTACGGCATAAAGAATGCCGAAGCAATAATAGCGTTGCTGAGATAATGCTCATGCATATGCACGAACAAAAGCACGCCGGCCAGGCGAAAGGCTGCTTGAAGTTATAACGACTACAAAATAACTTACTTCGCATATCCGGGTGTTCTCTGTGGGCACAAATTCCTTGCGACTGATTTTCTTGGGCCTTACTTCAGCATATATTTTTGTCACCGCGAGGAACGAAAAAAAAAAGAAAAGCTTTTTTTCTGTCCTCCGCGCGGGGAGGCAACCGAAGGCATAGAGACCCGACATACTAGCACGTCACGCTTCAAACATTAAATTCAAACGCGGAATTCCTGCGTCCACTCAACTATAGGCACATAAACGCTTCTAGTTTGCAACAACAATGCGACAGAGGCGCGTGAAGTACTCCCTACTCGCTAAAATCACCCCACTCCACGCTCGAAAACACAGTGATCCGTACCTATCGCCGGCACAGCGCTGCCGCCGCTGGACCCTTTGGGCGGGGCGCGAAGGCGAAAAGGTAACGTGTCGCCAACCGACCTATCGCAGGGCGCGGCGGCTGGATCAAGACCTTTCGCTACTTTTGAAAGATAGAGGGACTTTACGCTGCGTTGCAGATGCGTGCTTTAGTCCCCCCCCCCCCCCTCTCTTGCCTCGCGACGCCGACGCTCCGCGCTCGCTGCGTTGCAGATGCGTGCTCTAGTCCCCCCCCCCCCCTCTCTCTCTCTCTCTTCGCGAGGCCGACGCAGGCAGCGTCTGCTAGCGAGTTTCTGGATTGAAAAAACCGACTGCTCGCGCTGCACAACCATTCACTGACCACCCCGTATATATAGGCACTGGATTTTGACCTCCAAGGTAGTGCCTGTGTGAGATTTCTCCTGTGCGTGATTAACCAATAAAAATTCACAGCGTACATGTAAAATTAAAGTGAGCCGCAAGTCGCCATGACTCTTAGACCCTTTAGTATAAACGCGCCCGATTTCACATCGTTGATGATGTACTGGGCAGAATTCACGGAAGATTCACATATGGCGCGTGTGATTGGTGGAAGGCAATCGTTCCATTTAGTGCGGCGACGTACGCTAGGGGGACCGTTGTAATGAAGGGACCACGTAAACCAACCAATAAAAGTTTGATGTTTAATATATACACGGTGTTTCTCACGTGTTTACTTGATCATATACTGGGCGAATTACTCGGAGTATCCACGGTTTGCCGATGATTTCCTGCGGAGCTTCGCCACACTCATCATTCGCCCTGTGGATATGCTGTGGGTTTTTTCTTCTAAGGGCTGTAAATTATGAATTATCTAACATTTCTTCATTAGTTTGTGTTGAGGCAAGAGATAGCACAGGTCATTTATGTCAAAGCAGCAATCCAATAAGCTTTTACCTGCGTTATCCTTCAGAAAATCTACGATTTCTCACGGTTTATCAAGAATGGGTCGTCAGTATTAAGAATCCCTAGTTTTTCTTGCAAGAAAACAGGTAGCATCTTCTGCCACGACCCTATTTCAGAAGGATAACGCAGACAAAATTTTATTCGCTGGGTCCTTTGACATAAAAGACTTGTACTGATCCTTGACTCAAAACAAACTAATAGCACAGGCGCGTAGGCAGAAAATTTTTCAGGGGGGGGGGGGGCACGGGCCCGGTGTGCCCCACCCCTGGCAACGCCACTGCAACAGTATGCGTAGAAGAATATATCGACGACTATGGCGCGGTTGCTTTTCAATACTCAGCCAGCTTAACAGTTCATTGCTTTTTGGATTTGCTTCGCTGTTATCCCCCCTCGACATTTGCCACATGGAATGAGAAATTTTCATTCGGAAGCAGGTCGTCTTTATCGGTTCCTGTTTTGCGCCCATATTAAGTGACATTCTTTTTAGCCCGCCATAAGAAGAATCTACCACGTATCCTGTCGCAGCACAGGGGTGTCAGAGTTGTCAGGTAGGTGGAAGACTACCTCGTATGCACACGTATCAGTAGATGAGCTCGAAAATTTTTTTTCTGCTGGCCTTAGCCGCCTTACACTAACGGTTGAAGTGCCGTCTGAAAAAGTGCTGCAGTTTCTAGATATAGAGCTTGAATTCCCGCAAGAGCACACATGTTTGGAATATAAACCCAGCGCTAATAAGCCACTGTTGCCGTATCAATCCGCTCACTCGAAGCTCGTTAAGCGGACCATTGCGAATCTGTGTTTTGGGAATGCTTTGAAGAAATCCTGCCACCATAAGATCCATAAAAGTCTTATGAATCAGTCGGAAAGGTTGTCAGCAGGAGGGTACCTGGGTTCGGTAGAGGTATCTGTTGTCGAAGGTCTGCTGAAAAGGTGTCGGTTGGACAGTAATCCTCGGGATACGGCCATCCAAACGGCAAAAATCAGGAGTAGAGTAGCAGTAGCGCCCTATCTGCATAGAACGGCTTATAAAGTAATGAAAATGGCTAGTCGGGTGGACATAGGAGTGGTGTTTTCAGCGCCGGAAAAACTGGGCATGATATGCCTCTTAACATGAGATCCGCACCGTAAGCCAACTGTCGAATGCTCCAAGAACCATCGTAACCCTCCCGTGGATTGTGTACAAGGGGTTGTTTATGAGCTTCCACTTACCTGTGGAAATAAGTACAACTTTATATGTCAGACGGAGGTGCACGTTAAAGAACCCCAGGTGGTCGAAATTTCCGGAGCCCTCCACTACGGCGTCTCTCATAATCATATCATGCTTTTGGACGTTAAAAAAAAACCCAGATATGTCAGGCGGGAAGATGTCTCAACGATGGACTTCGCGAACACAAGTAAAAATTGAGGGACCCGTAAGCTTCGCCTTTAAGAGTTGAACGCGATAGCGAATTCCGGCCCCTAGTGCGCACTTCAACCTTTAAGTGTACACTTATTAATGTGTGTTCTTACACACACACGCACGCGCGCACAGACACACGCGCGCGCAACGTGGTCAGGCCAGGAAAGCGGAGGTCAAACGCAAACAACGCCATGAAGATGCCTTGCTGAGAGCCAGGAAAGCTGAAATGAAGCGTCATCGTCGTGATATCGATCACAGGCGTCAACGACGCCAAAATGACGGAGAACTTCGAGCTCGAGAAGCGGAGGCCAAGCGTCGGCGTCGCCAAGACAACCCTAACATGAGAGCGACTACTTGACATGAATGTCCCGCCGGCACTCACCAATTAGCAAGGGCTCTGCTGTAGTCGCATGGCCTCCGAGTTGGCGGGCGCGCGGCGCGTTTGCCATCTCGAAGGCTATAATGTTTGCTCTTTGTTTGATATGTTTTCCGCTAGATAGACATAGTTGTCCATTTTGGAGCTGTTTGTAATTTTGTGTGTGTATGTGTGTCTTTAGCATGAACGTAGTTTGATGGCTTCGCCAATGCGCCTACAAATCGCCGAATGGGCTAATTTTCGTCGTGACACCTGCCGAAGAAAATAAAGAAGAATCAATCAAGGCCGTGCTTAGTTTGCAAGGCACACAGCAAGAAGTCCGCGAGCCCATGTTAGTGTTAGTGGGAAAGATGTGAAGGTGGTCTTCACATGCCCGTGTACTTTTAAGTTTTACACCCACGAAAATCGCACTGAAACAGTTGATGCAGTTAGCGTCGCCTTACGCGATTGTGCGCTTTTGCCATGGAACATTAAATGCGTTAAGGAGACTCCTTCACCATATGGCATTTATGGAGTGTTTATTTTTTTTCCGAAGCAGTGGCAAATAACATTGTGGCTTTGTGGTAGGACACCTGCTTGCCACGCGAACGGCCCGAGGTACAATTGAGGTTCTCGCGAACGGTGCGAACGGCCCGAACGGCCCAATGGTAGCGAACATTTTTATTGTTTATTTTATTTGCTTCTTTCTCAATGTTTCGGTCGCGGACGATTTTTCGCTCACAACCAACGACGCCGTCACCGTCGCCCGTCGCCGACACCAACACCTTAATTTCTGCTACACGAGCTCTCTAACGCTATCGCGTTAAAGCGTAACGAACAAGAATAGTTACGGCAATTTGCCTGCGCATTATTTGCAATGCGGTTGCGTACCAATGTATGTTTCATGCACTTTTCAGGCGTAGCACAGAGATAAAGATGTTCTATAGATTACTGAAGCCCAAGCTATCTCTCCCAATATTGACACGTGTGTTAGGGCCCCTTCAATTGACCTTTTAGATACGGAGACATCATTTTTGGTTGGCAAGTGATTTGACGGACGTGGCGCCACTGTGCATGGAAAAATAGTGTCATCTTTCCTGGAAATAATGTTGTTGATGTTAGCGCATTGTGGAGTCGTCTCTCCTACGTCCTTCTCTGCTAGCGCTGAGTATATGTTTTCAAATTATGTGTTGTCGTCAACGCAAAATTAAGTGCGGAGCTCGTTGTATTGTTATACTATTCCAAGCTTGCGTAACGTTTAACACTTATTTCAAGAATAAGCTCTAAAACAAACATTTCTAACATGGAAACCATTCGCCAGCGAAACTAAGTGCAGATCAGAAGCAAACAGTGACTTGCAGACAGTATTTCTATATAGGCGTTTATGACCTGGGAGGCAAAACCAAGGTCATGAGCGTCGTAGCATGCGCGCAATATAGGTTGCGGAAGTCATCAGTGCGTGAATCAGAGAAAGAAATAAAATCCCGGCGACCATAAGGCGAAGCTGGCGTAATTGCATTCGGCACATCTGCTGGAGATGTAATGAGATTTTCCGAAAAAAAAAAAAAAACGTTTGACTCTAATGAATTGAATTCACGCCGCGGCGTTTTTTTTTTAATTATTATTGAAATGATGAAGTAGGAGAGGTTGGTGCCATTATAGTGGCACCGGCTACTCCTTCTCGCTTAGAAGACAAAATATGTAGTTACAAAAATAATAAAGCACAAAATGCAATAGAGTAGAACACAGGAAAATACGCACAGCCGAACATCACATGGCAGTTCATATACGTCCAATAGGTTCATATGTACACAAGTGCTGTATAACAAGTTCAAATGGGAAATGTCAGTTCACATGTATACATTCAGACCCAAATATTCTGTATTGCTTGACATACACAGGCAAACACACTGACACAAATGATTACACATAAAATCAAACGCAATATCACAAACATAACAGAATTCCTACAGTGTGGAGGGGAAGTCGACATCGTGTGCAGTAGGCCAATATTTCCATAAAATATTAGATTCTTCAAGAAACTTCTTGAAGGCGACAAGCGCTCTTTTCTGAAGACTTGCCGTTGGCCATGGACCTTCAATGTGAAAGATCGTCTATCTAAAAGTAGCAGACTTGCTCGTAATACTCTTTGTTGTGGTTCATATTTTTTCCACTCGATAAGTAGATGACGTACATCTTCGTCAGGGTGGCCGCAGGAACATTCTGTGCTAGACGCACGTTTAATCCTGTGTAGGAAGTGTCGCGTAAATGCTGTACCAAGCCGTAGGCGGTGGACTAATGCTTCAAATCTATTCGCTGCCATTATTGCATTTGTGCGTGGCTGCACTCGCTTTCGTCCTTATTCTTTGGACGTTATTTTCCTTGTCCGGTAGCTCTTTCTGTTCTCCCGCACAGTCCGTATGACAAAGCGTCAAATGCGCAACCTTTTTTTTTTTTGCACGTGCAATTCTTTCGCTTGCCACCTTTTTCTTTTTCCCACTTTTCGAGGTGAGAGCAAAATAGTTTTGCGCATGTCGATTGGAAACGCAGGTTGCTTTCCTGAGTGTCGCTATAGAGATGCGTGCATAGAAATATTCGTTAGATCACGCAATCTTGCGTGATTTTTTGCAGGACCGGTGTGACATGCAAACCCTGTCGTCCTTACAGTATTCTCTCTTCGTTCTTTTTTCCTTTGTGTACAACGTTTGCGCAACACTGCACCATAGCCGAAATGCTTTGATCGTATTTTCCTTTTTTTTCACGCCCAATGATATCGCAAATTGAAGCGTAACTTTGCTTAGCTATTCACAATTCAGTGAATATTAAAAAGAGGACAAATGAACACACTTGTGATGACAAACATGTGACAGGACGGTGCGATGCGTAATTACGATACTGACGTAACACAGTGATTTTCAAAAAGTCGTGAGTCTAATTCGCTATTTCATTAATAGTGCATAGCAGCTGTTCTAAGTCAACATAGTTATTCTTGCTACCGTGTGGTCAGTAATCAGTACAAAACAGTTTTATAGTTTCTGCCTGCCGTTCCATTGCAGAAGGCACGGATTTAGGTTGTGACACGTAAAAACGGCACTTGAAAAACATATGTAATGTAGCAAATTGGTCTAGTTGGAATATACTCATGACGGCCAGTGGAAACAAGACCAGTGAACTCGTGAAATTACGGAAGCATGAGAAATAAGAAAAGCGAATGACAAGTGAGCGAGCCAGCCATCATTTGCTCTCACTAATACTGGCGTGTTGCACTTGCAACATACGTGACTAGAAGCTAGGTCTGAAATGATAACATTGTGCCAGTGCCTCCTTCTTTGTTCAAATATTCGATGCTTTTTTAGGAGCGAAGCTCCTTAGGCCCGCACTCCTCCGCGCCGTCGAAGGTGCCTTCTCATTAAGCATCGCTTTAGGTTGCAGTGGCCACTGATTTAGGAGGAAGTGTTTAGACCTTGAGCGGTTTGGTTCTATCAGAAATTCGACGTTAAAAGAAATAAGCCCTGTGCACAACTGGTTATAATGGTCGTCGTCATTTTCTCCGCCTTTATCGTGGATTGCGAAATGACAACCATCATTCTAGCGCACTACGGGCGCTTTGTCGAAGGCATAGCAGACGGTCTCCCCACCCGGCGCCGGCGGAAAAAAAATCACAGCATATCCACGGGGTGAATGATGATGAGTGCTCCGGAAGAAATCATCGGCAAACCGTGAAACTGTTCCATGAAATTCGCCCAGTACATCATATAAAGATTGTGAAACACCGTGTATATAATAAACATCAAACTTTTATTGTACTGTTGGTTTACGTGGCCCTTCATTATCACCGCTTTATCATCAGTGAAATGCCGGGAAAGTGTCCGCTCCCGAGTGAAAGAGAAAGCGCGCCAAGCGCGAGCGCCTTGTCTGCCTCCATCCGGTGACTCCGAGCGAAAGAGAAAGCGCGCCCAGAGCGAGAGCCTTGTCTGCCTCCATCCGGCGACTCCGAGCGAAAGAGAAAGCGCGCCAAGAGCGAGCGACTTGTCTGCCTCCATCCGGCGACTTCGAGCGAAAGAGAAAGCGCGCCAAGAGCGAGCGCCTTTTACGATCGCAGGCATCCAATGACATGCGCCATTCGCATTATACAAGCGCCATCTGTCATCTTTAAAGAGCAACTCTAAGAAATACATGAAGCGCCATCTAGTGAGCAATTCAAAGAACGAGAGCTCTAAGAAATACATGAAACGCCATCTAGTGAGCAATTCATTGAACTAGAGCTGGCTACATACATACTACTACAGAGGAGGGAACGACCCACACCAGCGCCTCCTCTATTTTTCAGTGCCTGGGCGAACGCTCTCCTCAGGCCGTCGAGCGCTCGCTCCGCGTCCGCTCGCCGCTGCCGTGTGGTGGCGCTGTGCAAGTAGACTACGGGAAGCTGGCGCTGAACGGCCGCGCGTATCACGAAGCTCGCGATTTCGTGTATGCATCCGAGTTTAATTGAATTTGTGCTTCTTGAAGGCTTTCGCAGGTACAGGAGGATGGAAAGAAACGCGAACATAGCGGCGCGCTGTTTTCATTGCGCTCTAACCGTGGTGGCAATAAAATGATGCTAGATGGTATTTTATTGTGTCATGGATGACGTCGTGTTCTCATCAATCATCGAGGCTATAACCACTTGAAAATAGATGCGAAACAGCAAAGAATGCAGATGCCACATGTTCGCGTGTCTTTCCATCCCCGCTGTAAGTACTCCGCAGGCAGACTGTCAGGCCGTGCTGCCAGTCCGATACATGCACTCGAGTTTGATAGTATTCGCGTTTTATTTTCTATTTCAGTCTATGGCAACCGCCCCAATGCCTTAGTATGTCATACTGTTGTGTTCCACTCTGCAAATGGAACTGAAAGAAATCACGATTGTCTTTTTTTATTTCCCTTTATTGATAAAGAAAAAAAATCTCACATGGTCTCTTATGCATTCATCTAAGAGGACTGAAAGGCGAAAGCCATCTTCTTCTTTTCTTCCAGTCAATGTATTGAACATTCCCTGCCTCCCTCCGAGATATTTCTGCGCCTAACGTGGTTTTCTTACAGCCTCAAGGATCGGAGGCAGTGCGAGATTTCTGCACATCAGCGGAGGCATGCACTGCCTCCGTGATCGGCCCATTTTGACCAAGCAAAGATGTGATATGACGACGTCACGTTATATGACGTCACGACAATGTCACAAAATGTTATGATCTGTGACGTCCTATGATGACGTCATCACGCAATTATTTTTTGCATCACTCGCGCTGACGGCGCCGACGGTCAATTTTCGTGTTTGATGAGGCATCTAAGGCTTTCACCTTAACACACTGTTCGGCTGTTGTTCCATGAAATTCCAGCTGCCGTTGGTGTTCGGTAGAGGTGGCTTGCAGTAATTAGGCGGGGTAATTGGTCTCCTAATACATCTTCAAACTACACTAGAATATGCAGCCGTCGTTTACGACGCGAATATTTCATACAATATAAGAAGCGGCGGCTTACGAAGGATGCAGTAGCGTCACTCTTTGCAGACTGCCCTTCACGTTTGCAGCCCAAGGTAACAACTGAATCAAGCATGGCAAGTATCGCTAAACGTGACCGTGTTGCGTCCGAACAGTCAACGAATGCATGTAGTACCAATGGCAACGCTGCCTCGCGATCGCCGCCATGTGCATGCAGCGCTGACATTAGGTCCCGAAGCTGAAGAATCGGAGTCCATGGACACTACATGCGCTACCGGCGAAACAAACGACAATCATTATGTACATTGTCATTGGAAGCAGCTTAGTGACATTTCATGCTATTTAGCGCATGAACTCATGGCTTGCATATAGTGTGCTACACCAGTAGACGGTAGCACGCATCGGGGAAGTTTAAGCGCCCAAGCTTTCAGTATTAGCTCTTGTTAAATGCTGCTTTCGAAAATCGACTTTCAGACAGTCAATAACCGACTCTCAGTGAAGCGAACGTAACGGTGACAAAACAATTTTCCGCGCATCACTGCCATGCGCTCTCTGGAATCGGGCTAGCAGACGACGCTCGAGCGTCTCGATCAAATAGCCGCGAAAGAGACATGCCTTCGGAGTGGGCTGGTTGCCAGAATGACAAGTGCTTCATGATTCCAGTTAACAAGTTTCCATTATACTTTAAACAACGCGAATACAGCCGAAAACTGAACAATAGCAGCTTCGAATGCAGCCACGGCATTCGTTTCTGCGAGCGACGACGCGACGGCTGGTCTACTACGGTGGCGGCGCCCGGCGGCTAAAAGGCGCACTAACGCCGACGGTCGGTTCCCATTGCACTCCGCTCCTTCGCCCAGGCACAGAAAAATAGAGGAGGCGCTGCCCACACCCTAAGGAGCTTCGCCCCTAAAAGACAATGAAACGCTGCGCGTGCCGAACGCCGCGCGCGTCGTTCCGTTGCCGCCGTCGAAGCTCCCCGCCGCATCACCGCTCGCACCCCTCTCCTACATGCTCGCTGTCTCGCTGCTCGCGCCGCACA